>NC_056747.1:110609380-110716880 GCF_019279795.1 Protopterus annectens
TTTACAAGCCTAGTCCATAGGATTACCATGGCATCGTGACACCCAACCTCAGTTCCCAGTGCCTCTGTCGAGTAAAACCACCGGAGTTATTCCTGGGGGTGAGTTTTCTATTTCCCATCCTCTCATCAAGAATTCTCTTGAAGAGGGCCAGTGAGGTGCTCTGCTGGATATGTATGGGAAGTCTATTCCATAGCATGGGCAGTCTCTGGGTTATGAACCTGTCCCTCCAGCATGTTCTGTTGATTGTGGTAATGAGTTTGAGGTCTCTGGAGTGTGTGGTGCAGAGGGATTGGGATTTCTTTAGATGTAACATTTCTAATAGAGCTGGGTGAGACATGGCTTAGTAAGTCAAGCAGAGATTGCCTCTAAGTAGGTGATATGAGACAGAGAATAGTTGGAGTTTTTTTAGTCTGTCCATATAGGACAAATGTTTAAGGCCTAAGATCCTCTTTGTGAGGCACTTTTGCTGCCTCTCCAGTTGTTGTACGTGTTTAGTGAGGTACATGCCAAATGGGGCATTGTACACAATGAATGGCCTAATGAGGGAAGAGAACAAGGGGGCAATGACCTCTTTCTTCCTGGATGCAAAACCCTTAGTAATGAGATGTGCCACATAGAAGGACTTTCTGACCACAGTGGCAATGTGGTGGTCAAAAGACAGGCTGCTGTCAACTTGTGTTCCCAGATCTCGTATAACACCTTCTGTATTCACTGGACTATCATCAATGTGGTAATTCATGGGAACCGGGTTTTTCCCAAAGGGGATGACAACACATTTTTTGACATTCAGCTTAAGGCCATGGTTCTGACACCAGTCGTTGGTCTCAGTGAGACCTTTCTGTAGGATCTCAGCATCATTCGGGGAGTTAATAATAGCTTCCAACTTGCAATCATCTGCGAACTTTGCCAGCCAGAGTCCCTTCGCGTTGGCTTGGACTTCAGAGAAGTAAATACCAAGCAGGAGAGAACCCAGGACCAACCCTGTGGGCCTCCACTCGTGACTGGTCAGCAGTCTGACTTGGAGTCAGCTACTTTCACACTGTGGGTTCTACCTGTGAGCCAGTTTCCAACCCACCTAGTGATATAGGGGTTGATGCTTAGCTTAGTGAGTTTTAATATGATTCCTGAGTGGGAAATGGTATCAGAGGCCTTGACCAGATCAAGGTACGCTGTATGAACCACCTTGCCTTCAATCACAGCTCTGGTGACTGACTCAAAGAAGTTGACCAAGTTGAGCAGGCATGATCTACCCTTCACAAAACCAAACTGTGTGGGATCCAGAGTTTGGAGATTCCCTATATCCTTGTTTATTAGGTCCATGATTATGCATTCCATAGCTTTGCATATCAGATTCATCAGGCTAATGGGGTGATAGTTCCCAGGGTCTGTAGTCGCTTCTCCTTTGTGTAGTGGGATGACTGTAGCAGTGCGCCATTTGGTAGGGACAAAGCCAGAGATGAGGCTGCGAGGTGAGGTGCCCGTTCACTCTGTAGTTCATGTAGAACACAGCCAGAGATATTGTCATGTCCCGTAGAAGCTGTATTCTTGGCCTTGGACATCGCTGTTTTAACCTGTGCAGCAGTAATACTGGGTGCTTGGCAATCTACTGGTATTGTGATTGGTCCTTTGGGTGGGGGGCAGAGGGATAAAGTTGGCACTGAATCTGTCGGCCAGTATATTGGCAATACTTGTTGGCTCGGTATTGGAGGTACCATTGTGCAGTAGCTCAGAGCAAGTCTGGGTATTGCCGTGGAGATTATTTACATAACTATAGAAGGCCTTGTGGTTGTCTTTGCTATCTACTGCAATTCTGTTTTCATAGCTAGCTTTAGAATATTTGATGAGGGATCTCAACTTTTTGTTGAGGCTGATAAGGGAGTTTTTCCAGTCTTGGGACTTCACCTTATTCCACATCGGTTTCCTCCTTCTGCTTTAGAGTTTGTTTATGGCAGGGGACCACCAGATTGGCTTCCTTTTTTTGGAGGAGAGCGTCTTGGTTCTGTTGGGGTATGGCGAGATCCATGCATTTTTGTACATGTTCGTACAGTGCATTGGTGTATGATTCGGCAGTCATGCAACTGATCTCCATTTGCATGGATGCAGTGAAATTAGCCACTTCTGTTTTTAGGAGCTCAAAGTTAGCTTTGGAGAAGTTTTTCATGGTGGTTACCTTTGTGGGGGGGGGGGGGGGTTGGTAGGGATGTGGATTTCCAAGGTGATTAGTTTGTGGTCGAATCTAACCAGGGAGGAGTTGACTATTGGTGTAGAGCAACGGTTGCCAGTGTTAGTAATGACCAGTTCAACGATGTTGCTACCTCTAGTGGGGGTAAGAACAAGCTGGTCCAGGGCATTGGAATTAATGAATTCCAGGAAACGGACAATTGTATTGGTGCATGAGTAGTTTTCCCAGTTAATGGAGGGGTAGTTGAAGTCGCCCAGTATGAGAGTGTTAGGTTGGACCCTAATATTCTCCAGGATGATGTGTGTATGTATCTATATATATATATGTGTGTGTGTGTGTGTGTGTGTGTGTGTGTGTGTGTGTGTGTGTGTGTGTGTGTGTGTGTGTGTGTTTACTATTAAAATTTCGAACGGCACTCCGTCGACTGTACTATAGTCGAACACGGAAGTTCGAAAATGATAATTGCAAACTCAAAAAAACAATCTAGGAATGGGTTTTAACATGGGTCGAGGTAGGGGAGATGTTTGTAGTTCAGAATAATACTGAACACCTACCTCGACCCATGTTAAAACCGTTCCTAGATTGATTTTTTGACTTCGACATTCAACGTTTTCGAACTTCCGTTGCCGACTATAGCACAGTCGACGGAGTGCCGTTTGAAATTTTAATAGTAAACCGTGTGTGTGTGTGTGTGTGTGTGTGTGTGTGTGTGTATATATATATATATATATATATATATATGTGTATATATATATATATATATATATATATATATATGTGTGTGTGTGTGTGTGTGTGTGTGTGTGTGTATGGGTGTGTGTGTGTATATGTATATATACATATATATATATATATATATATATATATATATATATATATATATATATATATATATATATATATACTTATGCATATGTATGTATATATGGGTCTACTGTAAAAGACCGAAAGTCTACTTGTTCGAAAATGAACAGTAGCCTTTCGGTTACACGAAAGTGCACTTAAGCGAAAGTGCAATTCCACGAAGCATGGTTCAACGAGCCGTTTAGGGAAACTGAAGCGCCAAGGCACACTACAGTGGGGAATAGGGAATTTACCTGTTCCCCACTGTAGTGCGATCTCGGAGTTGGTATATTTAAGCAGAGGGGTGGGGGGGGGCGAAGCACTGTAATGTTAGGAAGTGTTTTGTGGTTTTTTTTATATTTTTAACGGTTCGTTGAACCGTGTTTTGCGGAAGGGCACTTTCGCATAACTGTTCTTTTTCGAATAAGTGATATTCGATTAAAAGCAGTTGACCTGTTATATATATTTATATATGTATATAATATGTATATATGTATACATATATATATATATATATATATATATATATATATGTATATGTATGTATGTATTTATGTATTTATATATTTATATATATATATATATATATATATATATATATATATATATGTATATATATATAGAGAGAGAGAGAGATATGTGTATTTATGTGTGTGTGTATATATATATATATATATATATATATATATATATATATATATATATATATATATGTGTGTGTGTGTGTGTGTGTGTGTATATATATATATATATATATATATATTGCATTTATATATGTATATAAAAAGTGTACACACCCCTGCAAAAATGCCAGATTTTTGTGATATAAAAAAATGAGACCACAATAAATCATTTCAAAACTTTTCTCTCCTTTAATCTGACCTAAAACCTGCACAATTCAGTTGAAAACAAACAAATATGTTAGGGGAAAAAATATAAAAAATAAAAAATGTACAATATGCTGGTTGCATAAGTGTACCCACCCTTATACTAATACTTTGTTGTGTGTGCGCACCCTTAAACTAATAGTTGTTGAAGCACCTTTTGATTTAATTACAACAATCAGTCTCCTTGGGTAGGAATCTATCAGCATGGCACATCTTGACTTGGCAGTATTTGGCCACTCTTCCTTGGAAAAGCAGTCCAAATCTGTCAGATTGCAATTGCATCTCTTGTGCACAGCCTTCTTCAGGTCACCCCACAGATTTTCTATTGGATTTAGGTCTGGGCTCTGACTGGGCCATTCCAAAACTTTAAATTTCTTCAGGTGAAGCCATTCCTTTCTTGATTTGGATGTATGCTTGGGGTAATTGTCGTGTTGAAAGGTGATATTCCTCTTCATCCTCAGCTTTCTAACAGATGCCTGAAGGTTTTGGACCAAAAGTGATTGGTATTTGGAACTGTTCATAATTCCCTTCACCTTGACTAAAGCCCCAGTTCCAGCTGAAGAAAAGTAAACCCAAAGCACGAAACTGTCACCACTATGGGGATGGTATTCTTTTGGTGATGGGAAGTGTTGTTTTTGCACCAAACGTACAATGTTAAGTTGTCTATCTCGCCTTCATTCTTGCTGGATGGGTTCGGAGCCGACCTCGGCTCCGACTCGGCCACTCCAAAAGCTCGAGGGTTGGTTCCACCGGCTCGAGGCTCCCCTTATATCCCACAATGCTAGGCGGTATTACCTCAGATCTCGTTTGCCGCTACAGCTATCGAGACGTGTTGCTTCACCGGCTTCAGGTTAGTGTAGGAAATAGTTTAAAAAAGTTTATTAAAACCCTTTAAATTAGTTTTCCATACAGTATCCCCTTATCTTAAGGATTTTTATCCCTTCCTCCTTGTTCTTTATCTTTTTTTACCACAAGAACTTATATGTTCTTCCCTTAGGCCTTCGGGGCCTCCCATTCCCTTGGAGTATAGTGTAATCGGTGTGTTTGTATTTGCGTGTGGTTGCACTTGTACCTTGAAATGTCCAAGGATTCGAAGGACTCAGGCTTCAAGAAGTGTGACTCGTGCTGTCAGAAAATGTCTCTGACAGACGGTCACACTTCTTGTGTGTACTGCCTGGGACCTTTACACCTGCAGGACTCTTGTGCTGTATGCCATGGCTTCAGCCCTAGAGTCCTGCAGGAAAGAAAGAGCAAGCTCATTTTATGGGGCTTACTAAAGCCTGAGGGTCCCCCGACTGTTTCTTCGGGCAAACCTTCTAAGGCTTCTAGGTCTTCGACTCCAGCTACTGAGTCGACACCTAAGACATCGAAGTCTACTACAACATTGGCTCCGGCTGGAGCCGATGAGACTCGAACTTCTACTTCAGTGGTTCCCTCGGCTCCGGCTGGAGCCGAGGTATTGGGAATATCTGAGTCGGCTCCGATCAGACCATCGGAACCGACATCTAGGAAGAGGTCCAGGTCACCGTCCCTTGGCACCGTTCATTCGGCTCCAGCATCTCCCTTGCTCTCTGAACGGAGCCATAGATCTCACTCCTCTAGGTCATCGAGGCTTTCCGACCATGACCTTCAGAGGGTAGAGAGTCAACTTCTTAAGTCCGAGGCACTGGCCCAAATGCTTCAGAGCCCGACTCGTCAATCTATGCTTAACCCTATCTCTCAAAATGTTCCTCCTCCGACTCCTTTGAGCTCGGAGCCGGGGCGTTTCGGAACCGAGACTGTGGTAGCGTCGGAGCCGATACAATTGTCTTCGGCCCCGTCGTCGGCACCGATTTCTTCCTTAGAAGAATCTCAGCACCGGACTTCCCTCGTCGGCTCCGAGGGGGTGAGTGGCATCGGACCCTTGTCCGAACCCGCTCTCCCTCTTGGCGCTTCGGCGCTGGTGAGTTCCGCTCCGACATCGGCCTCGGAGCCATCGCTGTCGGTGCCGAGGGAGGTTTTCAGCTTTTCGGAGCGGGGACCTTTGGCTCTGCCTGACAGGGGTGCCTTCGAGGTCATGCGGAGTGTGTTGGAACCCGGTTCAACTCCACAGTCAGCTCCGTCCGTCCCTCCCTCTTCGGTGCCTCAGGTTATGTCTGCTCACTCCCTCATCCCAGACCGCAGAGAGCCAGCTCCTCAAGAATCCCCTGTGGGGATCTCATCCTCTTCCGAGGCCTCTCCTGAATTGGCAGGGGAGCCCCCTAGGAAGAGAAAGTGCAAGAGGAAGCACATAGACTCACCTGAGTCTGTCACCTCTGACACGGATTTAGAGGATTCCGAGGGTTCCCTCCGTTCCCCTTCTGAAGATGTCTCCTTTGCAGACATTTTAGAGATCCTGAAACAGAGGGGAAATTGGCCAGCCCTTAACCCTTCGGAAGATGAATCTGTGTATCTTGAGGCGTTTGGCTCTCGCCCTTCCACCTCCTGGGTGTCCCCCCCCTTTGACCCCCTCATGCAGGTGGTAGCTAAAAGGCTTGGACGGCTCCTGACTCTGTGGACCCCACCCCAGGAGACCTTCAAAGTTTATCACAGCACCAGCAGATAAGCAATTTCTGACTAAGGAGTTTCTGTGGATGCTATGGGGTAGCTGCTGCCACTAAGAAGGAGCTAGCTGATCCTTCGTGCCTGTCCATCCTCCTAACAAGGAATCTAGGTCTATGGACAGGTACGGGAAGCGGATGTTTTCGTCAGCGACCTTTGCTATGCGTTCGCTGAACTACCTCTGTCATTTCACTCGTCTTCAAAGAGATTTGATCAAGGAAGCGAGTGAGATGTTAAAGGATCCTACAGCTGCGGGTTTTCAGGACAAGATGAACGCTCAGCTGGCTACCCTAAATTCTATAGCTAACTCCTCCATGCGCCTCCTTTCATATGCGGCTGATGGAGCGAGCAGAGCTGCAGGGACAGGTGTGGCCTTACTCCGGCATGCCTGGATGCGGCTATGCAATTTTGCGGACCCCTTTAAAACGTCTTTCACTAATTCCCCGTTTGATGGATCATCCCTCTTTGGTCCTCAAGTGAAAGAAACCTTGACGAGGTGCGAGACGGATGGCAAAACTCTTTCTGCCGTCGGAGTCCGTTTTTCTACTCCTTCTAGGCCTTACCCCAAAGGCCAGAAAAGTGGGAAAATGTGGTTCCGCAAACAATCTCAAGGGACTTTGCCTGACGCACAGAGTCGGTTCCCCTCTAGAGGCAGAGGGGGGAACAATAATGGTAGACGTCGCCCTAGAGGCAGGGGGTTCCGCAGAACCAGGGCAATCGAGAAACCTTTTCCGATAAGCCCTTCCAGCATCCCTGAGGTGTTGCCCGACTGTCCACCTTCGGAGGCAGTCGGGGGAAGATTATCACTGTACCCAGAAGCCTGGCGATCCCTAACTCAAGACAAGTGAGTACAGTCCATCATTTCCGAAGGCTATTCCATTCCGTTCTTTCGCATTCCAAATCAATCAAAAAAATCCCTTCCAGATGTTCCACCCGCTCAAAGGGATCAAGCAGCGTTGGAAATATCAAAGTTGCTTGCAAAAAGAGCCATTCAACCAGTGCCAGCAGACCAGCTAGGATCCGGAATCTACTCCAAGTTCTTTTTGGTTTCAAAGAAAACAGGGAACTGGAGACCCATTTTGGATCTCAGTATCTTGAACAAGTCGGTCAAGAAAACAAGATTTCGGATGGTCACGCTACAATCCATCCTACCCCTATTGGGAAAGGGAAACTGGATGTGCTCTATAGACCTCCAGGATGCGTACTATCATATAAAAATGAACAGACGCTCCAGGAGATTTCTCCGCTTCAGGCTGGGAACCAGTCACTTTCAATTCAGAGCCCTGCCCTTTGGTCTCACCACAGCCCCCCAGGTGTTTACCAAATGCATGGCAGTGGTTGCCTCTCACCTGAGACGTCAAGGATTCCAGGTGTTTCCATACTTAGACGACTGGCTCCTCACAGCTCCTACCAAGCATCTTCTTCTACTTGCCAGAGACTACACCTTTCGCATTTTTCAAAAGTTAGGCATCTCAATAAATTGCGAAAAGTCTGTTTTGTCGCCTTGTCGTGCTATTACCTTCATAGGCGCAAATCTAGACACAGTCAACATGTCTGCGAGACTCACAGATCAAAGGATAGCAGACATACACAAACTGGTCTCCCTTCTCTTCCACAGCAACAGAGTCAAAGTCAGGTTAGTTCTAAAAGTACTGGGGATTATGGCTGCTGCCATCCCTCTACTTCTATTAGCCAGATTTCACATGAGAATCCTTCAATGGATGCTCTTCACACAATGGTCGTACCAACAACTTCCGATGTCCCACACCATTGTGATTACGCAAGCATGCAAGAATCATCTTTTTTGGTGGATTTCTTCCCCCCAGCTCTTCCTAGGAAGACCCTTTGTCCCTCCCCCTCCGGTTGCTACTCTGACAATGGACGCCTCCCTGATCGGGTGGGGGGGGCATTATCAGGGCAGAACAGTCCAGGGCATATGGCAACCAGACGAACGCCACTTGCATATAAATGTTCTAGAGATGAGAGCAGTGCTTTTAGCGTTGCAAGCCCTTCAAGACTCTCTTCCCTTGGGAACGATAGCAATTCAGACGGACAACATGTCTGTAGTGTGGTATATCAACAACCAAGGCGGAACCAGGTCCTACCCCCTGTGTCGAGAAGCACTCAGACTGTGGCAGTGGGCGATTTCTTCTCAGCGGTTTCTGATAGCAACGCACATCCCCGGGAAGTCCAATCTTATCGCGGACAAGTTGAGCAGAGCTATTCTCATGCCTCACGAGTGGTCTCTGAAAGATTCTATCTTGGAAAAAATTTTTCTCAAGTGGGGTCAGCCTTGCTGCAACCTTTTTGCTACTCCCCAAAACAGCAAGTGCAAAGATTATTTCACCCTCTTCCCCTTACCAGGCCAGCCCAGCAGAGACGCTCTAGTCCAAGTTTGGCCCCGGGGACTTCTGTATGCATTCCCTTCCTTCCCACTAATCTCTCAAGTGATACAGAAAGCTATCGCTCAGAAGGCCTCATTGATCCTCATTGCTCCTTACTGGCCTCGACAGGTTTGGTTCCCCTTTCTACATCAATTTCTGTTGGAGCAACCCTGGCATCTGGACCTAGTTCCAGATCTTTTGATCCATCAGTCGGGTCAGTTACATCGCTCCCTCCCCTCTCTGAACCTCACTGCTTGGTTCCTCCAATTCCAACCTTAGCCAGGCTTCCTCAAATATCTCGCTCTGTTCGAGATATTTTGATAGCTTCCCATAAATCTTCCACTCGGAAGATTTATCTTAGTAAGTGGAAACGTTTCGCCTATTGGGCTCAAGGAAGGGACATAGATCCTTTCACTGCTCCCATCCAAATAGTCCTTGATTTTCTAGCTGAACTTTTCCATGCAGGTTCATCTCCTTCTACTCTTAAAGTTCAATTGGCAGCTATATCTAACTTTCATGTAGGCATCTCAGATTCTGCCATCATGTCTCACAAGCTTTGCAAAGCTTTCTTGAAGGGAGTTTTTCTTCTTAAGCCTCCTATAAGAAATCCTCCTCCTTCTTGGGACCTTAATTTAGTTCTCACATCCTTGATTCTTCCCCCTTTTGAACCTGCAGCTTCCTGTTCGATGAAATTGCTATCCTGGAAGACTCTCTTTCTGATAGCCATTACTTCAGCTAGAAGGGTCTCAGAGCTTCATGCACTCAGCAGTCGACCACCGTATCTGTTGTTTCATAAGGATAGGGTATCCTTGCGAACCAATCCATCCTTTTTACCTAAAGTAGCCTCTGCGGCAAATCTAAATCAAAACATTGACCTCCCTGTGTTTTTTCCTAACTTTTCTAACAGGTCTGAACAAAAATTGCATTGGCTAGACGTTCATCGTCGATTAAGGTATTATTTGGATAGGACCAAACAGATCAGGAAAACTGACCAGTTGTTTGTCTCTTATGCAGAAGGCAGAAAGGGCCTTTCAGTTTCGAAGGTATCACTCTCCAGATGGCTTACATCCCTGATTTCCTTTGTGTATGAGATTAGACACCAAAAGTTGCCTAGCAAACCTAAGGCTCATTCGACTAGAGCTTTGGCTACTTCTATAGCTTTCCAAGACAGGCTGCCTATTGATACCATTTGTGCAGCAGCTACATGGGCTACTCCTCACACTTTCATTTCTCATTATAAGTTGGATTTAGCTTCTAGACATAGAGCTAATTTTGGTTCCACTGTACTCAAGAGTCTGTTCCGATAGGCCACCCGGGACAAGGTGCTAGGGACGCGGTCTCATCCAGCAAGAATGAAGGCGAGATAGACAACTTAACATATAGAAGTTATGTTCTTACCATAACGTTCCATGTTAGTTGTCTTCTTCTCGCCTTCTTTCTTGCGTCCCACCCTCCTTCCCCCTAGCCTGGACAGACCTAGAGGTGTTTGATTGTGACCTCTCTTTCTACCACCTCTATTATATATATGTTCATGCTATTCTATGCATATATTCCTTCATCAGATTTCAGGTCACCTTCTTCCTTTCTTTTTATAGAGGTGGGTTTTTTCCCATTTCCAGTAGTTCTGGATTTATTATTGGCTGGGCCTAGCTTACAAACGAGATCTGAGGTAATACCGCCTAGCATTGTGGGATATAAGGGGAGCCTCGAGCCGGTGGAACCAACTCTCAAGCTTTTGGAGTGGCCGAGTCGGAGCCGAGGTCGGCTCCGAACCCATCCAGCAAGAAAGAAGGCGAGAAGAAGACAACTAACATGGAACGTTATGGTAAGAACATAACTTCTATTTTTGGGTTAGTGGCAAAAAGTGCAAACTTGGTCTCATCAGACCATAACACATTTTCCCACATGCTTTTGGTAGACTTGATGTATTGTTTTGCAAATTTTAGCTGGGCCTGGATGTTTTTCTGTGTAAGAAAAGGCTTCCGTCTTGCAACCCTACCCCACAGTCCAGACATATGGAGAATACAGGAGATTGTTTTCACATGTAGTACACAACCAGTACTTGCCAGAAATTCCTGCAGCTCCTTCAGTGTTGCTGTATGTCTCTTGGCAGTGTCCCTGACCAGTTTTCATCTTGCCTTTTCATCAATTTTGGAAGGATGACCAGTTTTTTCAGTATCACTGTTGTCCCATATTTTCTCCACTTTTTGATGACTGTCTTCTCTGTGTTCCATGGTATATCAAATCCTGTGTATATTTTTTGTACCTTCTCCTGACTGATACCTTTCAACAGTGAGATACTTTTGATGCTTTATAAGCTCTCTGCGAACCATGACTTTTGCTGTAGCAGGCAACTGAGTAAATGTCATGAAAATCCTACTAGAAGAGCTGACCTTTATTTGGGGTTAATCAGAGTCTTTTTAATTGATGGCAGGTGTCTACTCAAGAAGACTGAATGCTGTAATTAAATCAAAATGTGCTTCAGCGAAGTATTAGTTTAAGGCTGTGCACACACAACAAAGTATTAGTTAAAGGGTGTGCACATTTATGTAACCTGCTTATTGTATGTTTTTATTTTTTTATATTTTTCCCCTAAGAGATTTGTTTTTTAGTTGAATTGTATGGGTAATAGGTCACATTAAATGTGGGAAAAGTGTTGAAATAATTTATTGTGATTTATATCACAAAAACATGGCATTTTGACAGGGGTGTTTACACTTTTTATATCCACTGTACACACACACACACACACACACACACACACACACACATATATATATATATATATATATATATATATATATATATATATAGTTATGTGTATGTAATATACGGGTCCACTTTGTAAATTCCACTACTGGAAAATATTCTCTCCTATCTCTCCTTAAACATACCAAATGAAACAATCCTCCTCGGTGACATTAGCATTAATTGGCTAACCCTACATAACCCAGGATCACCACATAATATTAGCTTATATGGATTTACTCAGCTAATTACTAAACGTACACACTCTAACAATACCCACACTACTAATACCCTCATTGATTGGATACTTTTCTCAACCTCTTCCAAATATCACCATCCTGAAACTCTTCCTGATTCCCTGAGCGACCACTCACCCATAAAGGTGCTAAGGTACACAAACCATCTCCCTAAACTACACAGATATATCACTAGACACAATCTCTCCAATTTTCACCCTGAAACCTTAAACACTCTCTTATCTAGAGTATGTTGGGACTTCCTTACTCCGCTTCCCCTAGATGAAGCAGTCGTTACTTTTAACACTACTTTTCTAGATATAATAAACTCTCGAGCTCCACCTCGTAAAATTAGGCCAAAAGCTAAAATATCTCCCTGGCTAACTAAAAGCAACACAACTCTCATGAAGTCTAGAGATAAGTCCTGGAAAAATGGCTACATACAAAATAACCTAATAACCTACAAAGATATAAAGAACAAAGAAATCTGGCCAAAAGACTAATCAACAAAGACAAAAAAAGAATTCTACTTTAACCCCCCCCCACACACACACACACACACAACACTGAAATCTTCTGGAATGCTATAAATCACATACTTCACCCTGGAAACCCTACCTCACCCAACCCTACCCCAGAAAAGACGCCTATAGAAACTGTCAATACCTTCAATGCTTACTTTGTTGAATCTATATCCAAACTCTTTAAGTCAAATAGCTCTACTAAAACTTACTCCATAAACCCAGATTCCTCCTCAACAACTACCCTTCCCAAAATCTTCTCCCTCAAGCCCATCTCCACAACATACATCTGAATCCTGCTCCCTAAACTAAAACCATGCTCACTATCCTCCGATAACATCCCATCTTTCTTTCTTCAGATAGCTGCCCACTCACTAGCCTTTCCTGTCTCTATAATCATTAACAGCTCAATCTCTGAATCCCTGCCCACTCACTAGCCTTTCCTGTCTCTATCATCATTAACCGCTCAATCTCTGAATCCAAAGTGCCATCCATCTGGAAACAGTTCTATACCCTACCTATCCACAAAGGAGGTAACTCCAGTGAAATCTCCAACTTTAGACCTATTGCCATCCTCTCTCCTCTGTCAAAAGTTCTAGAAAAATGCATACATAATCAAGTTATGGATCATCTCACCCAAGAAAACCTTCTTACTCCTACACAACATGGTTTTTGACCAAAACACAGCACCTATACTGCACTTCTATCCTTTCTAAATACTATTTCCTTGGCCAGAGATGACCAAAAACTAATCTCCTGTCTCTTTCTTGATCTCTCAAAAGCCTTTGATACTGTATGTCACTCTCTACTACTAAATAAACTGTTTAACCTTAACTTCTCCCCACAACAGTGGCATGGTTTGAAAGCTACCTTAAAGACAAGTGCCAATCTGTAAAATGGGACTCTGCTTTATCTACTCCCCTTTCAGTACATATGGGTGTCCCTCAAGGATCCATACTAGGACCACTACTCTTCAGCATCTTCACAAACCTGCTGTATACCTCCTGCCCTCTCTTCTCTATAATACAATATGCCGATGACTCTACAGTCATAACAGTAGCATACTCCCACTCTGAACTCTTAACATCTACCCAGTCTTCCTTTAAGTCAGTAGAAACATGGCTCTCAAACAACCAACTCTTCCTTAACCCTAAAAAAACAAAACTACTACTCTTCCTTCCTAAAACAGCCAGTCACATAAAAACTTCTTTTACTATCCAGTCACTCAACAAGACTCCTATTGCAGTTGAATCTAGCTCAAAACTCCTTGGCATCACAATAGATGATCAACTAAAATTCGACCGCCATATTAATAATTGTATCAGGAAAACACACCTTAAACTAGGTCCACTTTACAGAAATAATACATTTCTTACTCAGCAAGCTAGAATAGCCCTCACTCATGCCTACCTTAACATACTGCTCACAAATCCTTAACTAACCTAAACTCCTCTCTGCTTTCAAGACTTGAGACTACGTACCACAAAGTAACTAGATTTGCAACCCAACAGCCATATAGATCACATCACTGTCTCTCTCTATGATATCTAAACTGGCTAGAACTGACCCACCTCCTCCTTCTCTCCCAGCTCCAAACCATACACTTAATTTTTTACCAGCCATCCTTCTGTCCAGCCTTACACTCTATCATCTCCCACTATGCTAATGCAAGAAACCTCCAAAGCACTTCTTTTGACCTCTTAAAATCTGTAAGCCCAAATCAAAATCTGGATTTAACTTAAACAGCTGCCATCCCTCTACTGAATGGAATAAACTTACCATCGAAATTCGAACAAACATGCATCCCAAACAATTTAAACATACTCAAAGAATATTTCAACAGGAAATGGATCTGCCAATGCTCAAACCCTCCTTGAAAATTTCTATTCCCACCTCTCTAATCTAGGCATTTCCTCTTCACTTTACTTGTACTATATCCTGTTTAGATAAATTGTAAAAATATTTTCTCCTACGTTAACTTTTTTATATTTACTACTTCTTGTATAATATTACTGTGGCTGTAATGTTGCTGCTTATGTTAATACCAATTGCATAATATTTGGTCATTGATTATAGATTACTATATGTATTTACTAGAGCTTTTCTCCCCGGGCATCTGCTGAAAAAGGGCTTAGGCTCAGTCAGACATTCCCGGTTAACAAATGTAAAATAAATAAATAAATAAAATTTGAAATAATGAAATCCCGAATTTCATTATTTCGAACTTACTAAGCCGCGGACTCACATTTCCGAAACCGGCAGAAGCGCGAAATTCAAAATACAGAAGCACGGATATTTTGAATTTTTGCTTCCATCAGTGCGATGTTTGGATGTTTTGGTTTAGTTTTGGTAAAGGTGTGCGTGTAAGTATGTTGGTTAGAAGTTTAGTGTGTGTAAGTGTGTGTTGTGACTGTTATGTGTGTGTGTTTGAGGGACTGTAAGATGTGTGTGTGTGAGTTTCGTTTGTGTTTCTGTTTGTGCGATCTCGGAGTTAGAATATATAAGTGGGGGGTGTGGGGGGTGCAGGGAGGCATGCCCCTCTGCTTACATGTAGTTTAGATGTATTTGTTTGATTGTGCGGTGGGGGAGTTTTGCGTATGTTTATGTGTGTACTGCATGTGTAGAGTAGATGCGGGATTTTGAATTTCGCTGTTGTGTGTTTTTGAGGTTATGAGTTGTGGTTGAGTTTTCGGCTTTGTGGTTTCGAAATACTGAAGTTCGAGATTTCAGTATTTTGAAATTACAAAGTGGACACGTAATATATATATATATATATATATGTAATATACACACACACACACACACACACACATATATATATATATATATATATATATATATATATATATATATATATATATATCTATGTAAATAAATATATGGTTTTACTTTGCTTCACTGAACACTCATTTCACTAAATCACATTTCAATGAATATAAGTACTGTTCGGCAAATAAAATGTATATGCCCCTTCCCCAGTGTAGTGTGATCCTGGAGTTAGTATATATAGTTGGGGGGTGTAGGGGGCACAACATCCCACACTGGGGGATGTGGGGGGCATAGCTCCTCACCAACGTAGGTTTTTTATTTCTCATTTCACTGAAAGCTAACAGTATAAAACCAAAAGTAGGTGGGGGGCTCCAACCCCAATACCACCTATTGTTGGGGGCTGTGCCCCCCACACACCCCCAACTATATATAGTTACTCCAGGATCACAATACAGTGGGGAAAAGGGCATATACATTTTATTTTGCCAACAGTACTTACATTCAGTGAAATGTGATTTAGTGAAATGGGTTTTTGGTGATTTGAGCTTTCACCGATTTGGTGTGAGTGTTTTTGAAATTCAGTGAAATGAGTTTTCAGTGAATCAAGGTAGACCTATATATATATATATATATATATATATATATATATGTGTGTGTGTGTGTGTGTGTGTGTGTATATATATATATATATATATACACATACATATATCTAGGATGTCCAAAACCAAATCCACTTTAGCAAAAGTGCTTTTTGCCAAAAATGCACTTTCACTAAAGTCCCTCAGGAAACACTACAAAAAAACCCCAAAAACAAACACACGAAAACACAAAACAAATGTTTACGCACCCCCCCATGTGGGAGGCTGTGCCCCCCACACCCCCCTACTTTTATATTCTCACTCCAAGATCACACTACAGAATATTCCCTTATCCCCACTGTACTACAATCTGAGCAACAGCCATTCCTCCACGATTCCCCTTACCTGTTAGCATACTTACATGAAAGTGCTTTTTTGGCAAAATGCACTTTCGCGCAGGTATGCCTAGCCATTTCAGTTTCGGAGAAACGGCCATTCGGAATACTGTCCGGGACCCATACATATATATATATATATATATATATATATATATATGTGTGTGTATGTGTGTGTGTGTACTTTTCGGTAAAAAAACAAACAAAAAAAATTCTAAGCTTTTTTCCCACCTTTTCTGTCACTAGTCTAGTCCATATACAGATTTCCTGTATCCAGGACTGTTTGCAAACTTCTGACCCCCCCCAAGCCTTTCTGTTTTGGAATGAAGCCTTCTAGCTTATCAGTGGGAGTGGTAAGCACTAGGTAGCCTGTCTACCACAAGAGGAGTGGTTTCTGGCCCAGAAATTGTAGTTTTATTGGTCGTTTGGGCAATTTTTCCATCCCTATCAATTTTTTGGTTTAAAAACCTGCGTTTACACGAGTTTGCGCTTGTTTAAGCTCTGTGCAGTGGCGCCGAGCTGAAGTATTACTGGTGCCAGAAAGTCTGCTCTTCAGTTTTTCCCTTAGATCTTGCTAGTTCTTTCTCTCTCTCTCTTGCACTTCAAACAGCTTAATCGCTTTGCACTTCAACTGGTTTTTGTAGCAATTATTTTAGCACACCTAAGTGCCATCAGCACTCATCGTTCTTCAGTATTTAGTAGTTACGACTACCCCTCCTGGCATGATTAAAGGGCAGTTTCCTGTGCTTTCTCGTATTAACCTGATGCACTTGGGCATTCTGAGGCAGTGTAGCAACTGCCTCATGTACACACACAGTCCTCTCCTCTTACCTCCCAACACTCAGACTTGTGAGAGATGCACTTATATCACCAGACTTGAAGCTATGCACTCTCCAGCCAAGACCGGATTAGCAG
The DNA here is from genome assembly GCF_019279795.1 of Protopterus annectens. Taxonomy (NCBI): domain Eukaryota; kingdom Metazoa; phylum Chordata; order Ceratodontiformes; family Protopteridae; genus Protopterus; species Protopterus annectens. Next base: position 110,626,419 of record NC_056747.1, read on the forward strand.
GTCAAGAGGAGAAGGTCAACACCTGCACCACACTACATGGAACTCCAGAACACCCACCATCACAGCTCTCACATAAAAACACAAACCACACCCCCACCTTTGCGGTGGCTCTCAATAGAAATTTACCCAAGCATCAGAGACCTCCAAGACAGAAACGCACTCAACCACCGCAACACAGCACAAACCACAAGACGCATAGCTCACCTCCACAGTGTGCCCCTCAACTTAAGCCCCTAAGGCTAAACACCTTGCCCAATACACTAATCATAGGTGACTCAGTAATGAGGCAATAATTGCCCTTGACCAGTCTGATTTACCATCTTTTCTACCTCTTTCAAATGATGTTGCTCCTGGCTGCCATCAGGAAACTGTATCGCATGACAATCAGGCTTCTCATTATGACTGCCATACAATTACTGTCAACCAAATTGGTCAACAACATCCAGAGATTATCTTGAATAAATCAGGGGACTTTAAGCTCTATAATTTCACTGCTATAGAGTTTAGCACGGACATTGTTGACTTTCTGTCTAAAGGTTTGACCTTTGTTCCTTCTCAAGCATTGAACATAGTAGTCATGGCTTACTGGGAATCGGAATGCATGTTTAACAACAATACATGTCGTGACTCCTTTGTTTTCTGTACGAGATACCTGGATGACATCTTCATCCTCATCAATGGAGATGAGCGAGATAGTGAGTATGTGCTGGAATATTTCAACAGCACTACGCATTTCCTATAATTCACTTCTACATTTAACACTGATACTATAGCATATCTAGATATTTGCCTAGTGAAAAATTACACTATTAATAGTTATGTAGCAAGGATATTTAGAAAAAAAGTGTTTTCAGTAGCCATCCCTTTCACCAAAAGAGGTCAGTCATTAAGGGCCAGTTAGTGAGGGCCTCTAGAATGATCAGTCTGGACAAAGACTTTTCTGATGAATGTGCTGTTTTAAAAAGCATGTTTTTGCACCGTGGATACCCAGAGCCCCTCTTGGATGCTTTTATCCAAGAGGTTACAACTAAGAGAGTGGATAGGGTATACATTCCTTTACTTAGTGCTAAACCCCTACTGACACCATCTAGTATGCACAGTGTAGTGGAAGAATATTCAGACACCACTAGTAGAGCATTGGTTAGTGAGGACAAGAATGTCACATTGTCCTTCATCACTACATTCAGTTCACATAGTTACTCATGTTTGGACATATTACAGAAAAATTGGGACCTGCTTAAGATGTACCCTAACATTTATGTTGAAGTAGGTGAGACCCCCTAGAGTGACATTTAGAAGAGGGAAGAACCTTAAAACTCTCTTAGAACAGCAATACACCCCAGTAGTACAGAATACTGGGATGAATAAATGTCAAAATTGCAACTGTTGTAAACTTGTAGAAGTTACTAATTCGTTTAAGGTTAACAGTACAACTTATAAATTGAAAGGCAGATTCAACTGTAATTCGTCTTTTGTAGTTTACTTGGCTAGGTGTACATTCTGTCCTGCTTTCTATATAGGAAAGACGGAGCGGAGGCTCCGTGACAGAATTTATGAACACCAATATGCTATGAATAAATGTAAACTGGAGAATGCGCTAGCTAAGCACACTATTTCTAATAAAGAACATGCTTTTAAATTTATTATCATTGATCAAGCCAAATATGACAGTAGGGGTGGCCCTAGACCACTCAAACTTGAAGAACTTGAATTAGCCTGGCAAGTGTGGCTGAATGCCTACAATTTTCCTGGGTTGAATGACTCATGCTTAATTAGTGGCATTCTCAAACTAAAGAGCTTGCAGAGATGAGTCACATTTTGTTAAAAACATATATTATTTCTGTCAATGGTTGGGTTATACAAAATAACTTTTAATGCTTTTACTTTTGTGTATTGTGGTCACTGTCGTAGACATGTTTACATACTTTAATGTGTTTATATACTTTAATGTTGTTTTATTACTGGTTATCAGCAGTTGTCACTTTAATTTTAAAGTGTGTTTGCTTAAGTAGAACAAAGTGATGCAATTAGTGAATTCTGATCACCTGTCTTACTTATAAGGAAGTTTTTTTATTGCTGTAACTGTTTCTGAAGAAGTTTGCTATCAGGCTGACGAAAAGCGCTTTAAACAGTGGAGTAAATAGTGTTATTTGACTCTTCTCAGACTGTGTTGCTGGTTTTTCAAACCTGTTTTTGGATTTATTCAATAATGAGGCACACAGATGTCCCACTCACTAGGCTGAATAAGGAGAAGGTAACAGTAATCCGTCTATCAGGTGCCAGAATCCGACACATAACACACGCTCTCAGGTCACTCCACACTAAGTACAAGTATGACTCTGTCATTGTCTATGTGGGTGTGAATAACCTGAGATGCATCTCCCTGGACTACATGAAAAGAGACATAGTGGAGCTCTTGGATTATTTGGCCCAGGCAGGTACGACTCTAGCCCTGAGTAGTATCCTACCGTCGCCCAGAGTGATACTGCAGTACAAAAAAAATTATTTGACTTCAGCAATTCGCTGAGTTTCTGATGTCATTCTAAGGGGATCCAGCATCTATCTGCTTGGGATGACATGACTGGCAGACCTCGATGCCCTGGGTTTCCAGGTACTGGCTAAGGCTCTTGCCACCTCTATAGTGCCTTTTTTAGATGGTGTTCCAAAGACCAAATTACCACCGTAACACCTATAAATAAATGCAATCTGAGGGTCATGCTGCTCAATGCAAGAAGTGTAAATCTCAAGATGCACTCGCTCGAAGCACTCCTCAAAATGGACAGCATCGACATTTGTGCTGTAACAAAGATCTGGTTTAAAGCATCAGAAAGCATCCCTGCACTATCAGGATATAACTTATTCCACACCTTTCAGCCCCGAAGCTCCAAAGGTGGTGGTGTCTCCATATTCATAAAGGATATGCACACCTCCAGACTAGTAGCCCAGCATAATGCATCTGAAATACTTCAGGTACAACTAACATTGGGTAAGATGGTGATCCAGGTCATAGCCTGCTATAGGTTCCCAACCATGTCCCTAGACTCTCACTTCTCATTCCTAAGCACCCTGGAATCTATCAGGGTCCACCCAACACATTCCTAATTGGAGACTTCAACTACCCCTCCATCAGCTGGGAAAACTCCTCAAGCACGAATACACTGGCCCAACACTTCCTGGAATTCATCAATTCCAATGTCCTAGACCAGCTCATTCCACTAGAGGAAGCAACATCCTTGACCTGGTTATTACTAACATGGGCAACTGTTGATCTAAACCAGTAGTCAATCCCTCCATGGTCATATCCGACCATAAACTAATTCAGTGGAAATCCACATCTCACCCACACCCCCCGCAATGGTAACCACCTTGAAAAACTTCTCCAAAGCTGACTTTGGGCTCCTAAAAACAGAGGTGGCTAACTTCACGACACCCATGCCAATGGAAAATAGCTGCATGACTGCTGAATCATACACCAGTGCACTGTATGAACATGCACATAAATGCATGGAACTAGCAATACAAAACAGAACCAAGACGCTCTCCTCCAAAAAAGGAAGCCAGTCTGGGTGGTCCCCTGCCATTAATAAACTCTACAACAGAAGGAAGAAACTGTTGCAGAAAAAGGTGAAGTCCCAAGACTGGAAAAACTCCCTTATTAGCCTCAACAAAAAGTTGAGATCCCTCATCAAATCCTCCAAAGCTAGCTATGAAGGCAGAATTGCGGCAGACACAGAAAACAGTCACAAAGCCTTCTATAGTTATATCAAGAACCTACATGGCAATACCCAGATTTGCTATGAGTTACCTCCTTTACTGAGCCAACAGATGTTGCCAACATACTGGCCGACAGATTCAGTGCCAACTTTACCCCCCCCCCCTTCCATAAAGGACCAATCACAATACCGGAAGAATGCCAGGCACCCAGCATTACTGTAGCACAATTTAAAGCTGCATTGTCCAAGGCCAAGAATACAGCTTCCATGTGACCCGATAATATCCCTGGCTGTATTCTATATGAACTACAAAGCGAACTGGTACCACTTCTATGTGCCCTGTTCAGTCACAGCCTCACCTCAGGCTTTGTCCCTACCAAATGGCACACTGCTAAAGTCATCCCTGTCCATAAAGGTGGAGCGACTACAGACCCTGGGAATTATTGTCCCATTAGCCTGATGAGTCCGATATGTAAAGCTATGGAGTGCATCATTAATGACCTGATTAACAAAGATATAGGAAATCTTGAAACGCTATACCCATGCAATTTGGCTTTGTGAAAGGGAGACCATGCCTGCTTAACGTGGTTGACTTCTTTGAGTCGGCCACCAGGGCTGTGCATAAAGGTAAGACAGTGCATACAGCCTACCTCGATCTGGCCAAGGCCTTCGATACCATTCCTCACTCAGGAATTATTGATAAACTCACCAAACTAGGCATCAACCCCTATTATCACTAGGTGGGTTGCAAATTGGCTCACATATAGAACACACAGTGTGAAAGTAGCAGACTCCAAGCTAGACTGCCTAACAGTCACAAGATCGGTCCTGGGTTCTCTCTTGTTTGTCATCTACTTCTAAAAGTCCAAGCTAACACAAAGGGACTCTGGCAGACGACTGCAAGCAGGGAGCTGTTATTAACTCCCCAAGTAATACAGACATCCTAAAGAAAGGCCTCACTGAGACCAGTGACTGGTGTCAAAACCATGGCCTTAAGCTTAATGCCAAAAAATGCATCATCATCCCTTTGGTAAAAACTCAGTTCCTACTAATTACCACAGAGATCTGGGGATTCAGGTTGACAGCAACCTCTTCTTTGACCACCACATTGCCACTGTGATCAGAAAGTCCTTCTATGTGGCACATCTCTTTACCAAGGGTTTTGCATCCAGGAAGAAAGAGGTCATTGTCTCTCTCTTTCTCTCTCTACTCTTCCCTCATTAGACCAATCATTGAGTATAATGCCTCATTTGGCATGTACCTCACTAGTCACCTGCAACAGCTGGAGTAGCCATGGAAGTGCCTCACGAAGAGGATCCTAGGCATTAAACACATGTCCTACTTGGACATACTCAAAGACTCCAGCTATTCTCTGTCTCATATCGCCTACTTAGAGGCGATCTCTACTTGACTTATAAAGCCATGTCTGACCCAGCTCTGTTAGAAATGCTACATCTAAAGAAACCCCAATATCTCTCTGCACCACACTCTCCAAAGACCTCAACCTCATTACCACAATCAACAGAACATGCTGGAGAGACAGGTTCCTCACCCAGAGACTGTCCATGCTCTGGAATAGACTTCCCATACATGTCAAGCAGAGCACCTCACTATTCCTCTTCAAGAGAAATCGTGATGAGTAGATGGATAATAGAAAGTTCACCCTGGGGATCACTCCAGTGGATCTACTTGATAGAGTTACTGGGAACTAAAGTTGGATGACACAATGCCAGGGCACGTCTGTGGGCTAGGCTTGTAAAGGCTCCAGGGCCATTAGCGTAGTACACACCTATGAACCTATGTATATATGTGTATGTATATATACATGTATATATGTATATATATGTATATGCACACACACACACACATATATATATATATATATATATATATATAAAATGTGTGTATTTATATAATATATATATATATATATATATATATATATATATATATATATATATCTATATATATATAGATATATGCATATATTTTATTTATTTTTTATTTTACATTTGTTGACCGGGCTAGTCTAACTGGATATATGTCCATTTTCAGTAGAGGCTCGGGGAGAAAAGCTCCAAGGAAAAAACTTACAATTTAATAGAGAATAACATCAAAACAGTTTTATACAGCAATGATTGCACCATAAAAGCAGTATAATTTTAGCATAACATGTTAGCTAAAGAAATTCTTAAAAGAATATAAAAAATAGAAGAAATAAAAGTTTTTTTTTTTTTTTTTCAATTCTAACCTATTCTTAAGTTGGTTAAAGTATACTGCATTTACATTTACAGTTTACATTTGTTGACTAGACTAGTCTAACTGGATGCAAGTCCATTTCCAGTAGAGGCCCGGGGAGAAAAGTTCCATGTATTTGTACAGAGTAAATAGATGCTAAAAGAATAGAAGTTGTACAGTGTTGTCAAAGAAATCAACGAAAATATAAGATAATACAAAAGTTTTAACTAATACTGTATAATAGTATATATATAGATATATGCATGTATATATATATATATATATATATATATATATATATGTATACACACATACATACACTGGCCATCTCCGCTGCCACTGTAGAGTTTCCTGATGGGTCAATACAGAAATGTAGAACTCCTCATGGGAAATGTATCAGCTATGTAGATTCATTCACACTGTGGGAAAATGGTCATCTTATAAAGTCACTACCTAGCGCAACTGTGATACCTAATCCTCAAAAACTGAATGATATGCGATACCACAGGGGGATACTTTTTTTCATTGTTTATCTGAGGAGAATAAACAGGAAGGCAGATTCTGTACATTTCAGTTGAAGGAGAAACTGCTGACATCTTCATTCAGCAGTGTTATACAGTAGTTGTAAATGCAGTAGTACTGAGCAGTAAAAAAAGGGTGAGTTTGGCATAATTTTTAAGGTCTTCATCTTATAGACAGAGAGTACATGGCTTGACTGTGACCTTGGGTTATTAGCTAGGCTTAAAATTACCCTTTAGGGATAGTTAGCCTGGTGTCCACCGATGAACCAGTGGCAGAGGTATTAAGGATTACATCACTTAAGAGAGTCAGCACCACAGTACAGCAAATGCCACCAATATGGTGTCAACAATTCATTAAATCCATGTCACTTAGCAAAAACTGAGCCTATGTTTATAATACTTAGCATTGTGAGCACCAGCTCTACCAGCAGATCATTTTGAGATGCTACAGACATAAAGGACAAGTTCATAATGTGAGAGGGAATCATATAGATACCTTGAAAACAGCTCCACTGAATGCAAGGAAACTGAAAATGTTTCTCCAAAATCATTTTAGGAAATATTACAAAAATGTTTTGTAAAGGGGAAAGCCCTCTTGTACCCCCGATCCCTCAAAGCTGAATATACCTGCTCCAAGATCACATAACCATGGAGAAAAGGGGACTTACCCCTCTTGCCTAAAGTGCTGTTGGAGAAACATTTTCACACAAATGGCATTTACAAAAACTCCCTTTGACATACTGACAGGCTGTGTTGTAAGAGGAAAGTGTTGCACTTCTGTGGCGATCATCATTGTAACAAACAATCATAACTTGTTGGTTTACACACTCTTTGTGCCCATTTTCACAGCCAGAATTTTCTCCCAGTAGCGGCTTACTCCCTGCAGATAATCAAAGCAAACCCAGCACAGACTTATGGACCGACTTGGGTGATGAAATAATTTATTTTGTTTTTCCAAGTTCTTTTTGTGTTTTTGTCAGTTTTTCATACTTCTGTTTAAGTGCCACTTTTCCTTCAGTTTTTCAGATAGGCTTTCTGCTGCATAGTGGCTTGCAGTTGTGGTATGGATTATTTGACCACTTTTCCTTTTTACTTATAAGAAATCATGTTTGAAGTTTCACTGAATTTGTAATGAAGCCAGAAAGTTTGTTTATATTGTCAAAATTAGCATGCGTGCATCTGGTACGCAGATATATCTATTAACAGTAATTACACCCCATTTTTCTTTTGCCTGACCTTGATGATAATGGTTAGAACTACAGTAAGAATGGCAAGAATTATAGTAAACTTAAACAGGTAACAGTTTATAGACAATCTAAACAGTAAATTCTTACTTAACTGAGAAACATCTGAAAACTGTAGAAAAGAAATCAACATTTTTTAAACTAAGAGGCACATGAAAACCTGAAAAATGAAGGTAATTATTCAGATGATTGTAGAAAGTGCTTATGGAGCAAAGGAGGCTACTTTTGCAAATTCAGAGAATAACAGACCATCCACAAGTTCTACAGAGGTGGGTACATTGGTATAGCTCTCAAAAAACAGGTGCATATCAGGTGCCTTCATCAGATGTAACACCTGGACCTACATTTGAGGCACCAAGGTTAATACTGTAGGTAAAGTAAATGTTTGATCCAGATTGTTTTTGTACTTCTACTGTAGTTGAACAGTTAGTTACCAAATCCCCAATAATTACCACTGCTACACTGAGTTATAAATTGTTAGCAAAACAAACGTTGCCTTTAACAACAGACACTCCAAAGACAGTCAGCCGAGCAAGTTGACTGGTCCTTGGATGCTTTTCAGGCACAACCGGGACACTTGACTGAGGCAGTAAGCAAGAGAAATAGAGTATTCTTGGGTTACATGATAGCAGCAAGTACAAAAATACATAATATTATTAAATGCTAATTTTTTTATCATTATTAGTCTGATTACAGTAAACACAAAGACAGACAATACATTTCAGTTGAAGGAGAAGCTCTCAACATCTCTTCATTCAGCTGTATTTATTCAGTAGTTGTAAATGCAGTAGCAGTGGGGAATAAAGAAAAGTAGCAACAGTAAATATAATACCATTTTAGCAGTACAAAGTATATTTCTAGTTTATTATTTTAAACATGTTCTGTATTCATTTTTGGCTGAGAAAACAGTAATATAGTGCAGCCTATAGGCAGAATAGTAAAATGTAACCAGCTTGAGTTATTCTGATTAATTACAAAATGTACATTATTTACAAGAGTTACAGAACTATAATTCAAGATATTAGTAGTTCTATGCCCATCACTCATGAATCCTTACATAAGTTCCCATTTAAAATGCTCAAACATGCACCTTTGAATGTATGTATGAACATGCCAGATCTGGAGCATAACTGAAGAATAAGTTCTGTGTGTTATCCATGGGGTGGGAAGATGTTTATATTACTTTGGCTCACTCTCCTGTATAGGTGCAACGGAAAACATGCTTCTCATCAGTGTTTTTGTTCATATCTTCAGTGCATTACATCTGATGAAACAATAGATAGTATGGGAGAAGTCCTTACCTGTCATATAATCAGGCTTCAGCAAAGAAACATTATACCCAGATGCTCTTACTTCCAGATACTTTGAATTTGGCCCATGAATTAGCAAACATTTTGATTAAGCATTCCACAGAGATTTCATAACTTTAAGCTTAAAGGTGACCCTGTAAGTCTAGTTCCCTACATTACTTTAGTAACTAACATTTATTTTTTCATTGGTTCTGTACTATTTCAGAGAGAAACAAAGTTACTGGACAGATTCAGTAAAAAAAGTTTATATCTCTGCTGTATTATTACTTGGTCTATATGGTATCTTACCAAGTTAAAGTTCGAATGAATTCCCAGTAACTTTCAGAAACTACATGATTCAAAAAAAAAAAATATATATATATATATATATATATATATATATATATATATATATATATATATATGGTTCTACTGTATAAGTTCAAAAATATACTTCTTCGAACTCACACAGTAGACCCTGGGTTACGCGAAAGTGCACTTAATCGAAAGTGCACTTAAGCGAAACCTGCTTCAGCGAACGGGCTACGTACTAATGTTTAGTGCAGTAGTTACGGACCTTAGGGTTAGGGTGCGGGACATGGTAAGGGGATAGCTAGTAGGGCTATCCCCTTACCATGACCCACACCCTAACCCTAAGGTCCATGACTACCGCACCACAGTGGAGGATAGCATTTTCTCCACTGTGGTGCGGTAGTCACGGACCTTAGGGTTAGGGCACGGGTCATGGTAAGGGGATAGCTAGTAGGGCTATCCACTTACCATGACCCGTGCCCTATCCCTAAGGTCCGTAACTACTACACCACAATGGAGGACATAGCATATTTTCCTGCTGTCCTCCACTGTGGTGCGATCCGTTCATAGAAGCTGAGTTCGTGAAAGTGCACTTTCGAATAAGTGCACTTTCGCGTAACTGAGCGGTCTACTGCTCTTTTTCGAATATGTGGTATTCGATGAAAAGCAGTATATCCATATATATATATATATATATATATATATATATATATATATATAAACTCATCTACGTCTGCTCTTATATTACTGTTAATGCTATGCCTAAGGCATCTATAACAGGTGCTGTCATTAAAAAAACATGCGGAATCAGATTTTAAAAACTACCACAAGATGTTAAGGCTCAGACTCTACATCAGTTAAAGGAAAGCTTCTTTTCAGACAATTACTTAAACTGTTTTTTTCAAGTCTTTATCCAACATGAATAAAACTGTTGACTGGTATAGTGAGGCATGTTTTCTAGAAATTTCTCATTTTCATGAGAATTCTTTTTCTAAAACTAATTTGCATAGTAAGTGAGCATCAGCCTAGCAACAGTTTCTCCAGGATGTCATCACTGAAGACAATATTTCTGCAGAGCAAACTTGTCTGAGAAAAGACAATATCATTTTAATACATAGTTCTCATAGGTAAGTACTAGGCTAGTTGCCCTTGAGCACCATTTTAAGCCTAGCCAAGTTCCCTTTTTATGTCAAATTAACCCATTTGGTTAGAGCTTGGCCTTATCTCTCCCACGCTGGATAATTATGTATTACCGGTAATGAAAATAGCTGTGATTATGTAATAGATACTTTGAGGAGACCTATGCATAGGATAAACTATTTAGGAGCTACTACTGTCCATAAGTAGTACAAGGGGCAGTCCTGGGGTAAATTTTCTGTTTCCCATCCATAGATCTAAGTTGTGCTTGAATATGGACAGGAACAAACTTTGTTATATGTGGATAGGAAATCTGTTCCACAGCAGAGGTATCCTCTGCGAGATGTACCTGTCACTCCAACCATACTGTTGATGTTATAGAAGATGTTTAAATACCTAGACCACGTATTTCTGATGTCATTTGACTTGCAGATGTGCAGTAAATCTTTCAGTAATGGGTCAGAGGACGCCTTGTATAACAGCTATAGGTCACCTCTTAGCAGTCTGTAGGATGCCGAGTATAGTGACAAGGCTTTGACCCAGTCCATGTAGGACATGTTGTTTAGGCCTTGTATCCTTTTAGTAAGGTATGTCTGTGTGTGGTCCAGTAGTTGCATGTGTTTAGACAGATGCATGGCAGAGGAGGCATTATATTCAATGACTGGCCTAATGAGGGCCTGAGAAATTGGAACAATGACATCCCTAGATGTAGACACAGTCCATTTATTTATAATCTGTACAATATAGAAGGACTTTCTTAAAACTATAAGCACGTTAGTCGAAATATAGGTCATTGTCTGTACAAGTTTCCAAATCCTTAACAACTGGGTCAACTCTTAGGGGTGTACTGTCAATGAAGTAGTTCTTTTTTGCCTTACAGCTGCAAATCTGGTGATATTAAAAGTTCCTAGTACTTTTTGTGTTAATGTATGTATGGATTCTGACTGGATACAGTACAATGTCCTACAGACGTTGCTTTAACCAGGTGTTACACTCCATGTTTACATGAACTGATTGTTTTAAAAATAATTTAATTTGGGCATTGAGGTGTGATATAATTAGATTTTAAAACAATGTCACATATTCATCGCTGTTTGTGTGTATATAAATAAATTATATATATATATATATATATATATATATATATATATGTGTGTGTGTATATATATATATATATTTATATATATATATATATATATATATATATATATACATATATATTTTTTTTTTTTTTTTTTTTTTTAGAATGCCTGATTAGCTATTTTTTTCCTTAACCTTGTATTTTCTGGGTTTGGGGAGGGTGTTTGCATTTGTGGAGGAGATGCTACATTATATAAGCTGGCATAAAATTCCACATATATTGACTAAACCCCATTTGAAGTGTAAATGTGTATTCAGCCACTGACATATCTTAAGCCTTGTTTTGAGAATAACAAATTATCTTACTTTAATTGATTCAATAATATTTGTGTACCATGGATGATTGGCGGGTGGTAAAGGCTTTCCTTTGTTTGGAGGATGTTATTAATTGCACCATTACTGAAATCTAGTTTAAAGATCCAACTTGCACGTCATAAATTTCTGTAGATCCCTTTTTTCATTGTTCTATATCTGATAGGATAGCTGGTGGTATCTTGATATTGGTAAAAGAACAACTACAAGCCAGAAGACATGAAAGCAGCTAAGGATTAGAAATAGCTGTTTCAGTAAACTGATATCAGTTGAGTCAAATATATTATTATTGGATTCTAATGGATACAGTCTGTGTCCCCTACAAAGCATAAGTATTTCCTATTGGAAAATGAAAATGCAGTTCTTATGAGGGGATTTTAACTATCCAAATAAATGGCTCATCAGAAATCTATGGCAAAATGTTAAGTACATAAATCAAAACAATTTGGACAAATAGTACACATTATATGTGGTACTGTCTTAAATAACACAATGAAAACTTCAAGATTTTTCTGCTCCCACCCATGGCTGTACTCTGTTTAATTAGCATAGATCAATATACCATCATGTTTAAACTGAGAATATTTAAAAAAACGGATTAAAATATCCCGAAGCAGCTGAGCCTTAAAGTCATCAAGAACTAAAAATGAAATAACTAGATGCAACTAAAGCAAAAGTGACATTTTGTAATGACACTTCTTCACTAGATGAATACAAGAAAAATACTTTCCTTTTAACAACTATAAATTAAACAAGACATTATTACAGCAAGTGCCAAGTTTAAGTAAGGTGCAAGGAACTTAACTAAAAATCAAAACAATCAGAATGCAAACTGTACTAAGGTGAAAATCACTTTAAAAGCTGATAACACAATTTCACCAAAGGCAAAACCAATATAAGCTGAGTGAGTTCCAAATCCTTAATAAAGATACATAATAAATATGGCTGAGTAGACAGAGGAACCAATCAGAGAACATTTTCCATTATACAGTTAAAGCAAGCCATTTATATCAATATATCAATCTATATACACAGAGGTGAGTAAAATACTTATAAATACTAGATAAATATCCTGATTTTCTATAGTAAATATTTTGTAATTCATTATTTAATCGGGGGGGGGGGATCTGCAAGATCTTTTTGAAGTATGATGCAAGAAGAACCATATAATCACTGATAACAATGTATCAGAGTATCCTAAGGATCTGAGAGCGACCTCCACTAAGGGAGTAAAATGACTGACACCATAAATGTCCTTTCTCTCCGAAACACACTTGCTCTTTCTCCTATAAAAACCCTTTCTACAGTTAGCATCCTTCCTTTCACCAGGTCTTTGAAAATAAAGTTGCAACTGATCTTCATTATAGCCCATTTCTGAATGGCTATACTATATCCCATGCCATTCACTGGAACGCCTCGGCCTCTGAATATAACCCTTTGCTTCCTGAGTTGGCTAAATATGAGAAATGTACACTTGTGGCATATAGAAAGACTATTAGTAGATGTTGGCTTTCTGTGGACTGTGGTTTGTATCCCCACATTTTAGATATAAATAAATATATCTAGATGTGGAATACAAGACGCTTGTAATTATAAGTAAAATATATTACATAAATCTGTAACTGTTCAAAAAAAAAAAACTGGAAATTCATCTTATGTTCTCTTCACTATAAAAACACAGGCCATCTATAAAATGCTTATTTATTTATTTTACATTTGTTGACTGGGAAAGTCCGACTGGATTCATATCCATTTTCAGTGGAGCCCCGGGGACAAAAGTTCCAGAAATACAAGATTATTTTAACAAATACAGTTAAAAGTACAATACCAACAGTTCATATTACAATGCATTCAAACAATGATTGCAGGAGATAGTAAGCTGGGAGAAAATTATTTGAGTTGGTATTGGGTAGTAAGGAATATGGTGTAGTATGCTACCTCAGATGTAACATTGTTGGTAAAGTACCTGTCCCCCTCTAGACTTTTGAATATTCGCTAAAACATTGACCTCCCCCACAGACCCTTTTTTAGGCAATGCCAAATTGGCAAATCTTCCCACTTAGCATAACTAACACAAGGAACTCTAAATGTATTACTGCTTAATGCCAGGAGCCTAAACAGAAAACTCCACCCCTCCAGCCTCTCCTCACCCAGGAGAATGTGGACATCTGTGCAGTTGCTGAGACATGGTTTAAAGCCTCAAAGTCCACCCTGGCAGTGTAGGGGTGTAGTGCCTTCCACACATTCAGGCCAGCTACTGCACAGACAGGGACCAAACAAAGGTGGACATGTCTCAATTCATGGATGACTGCAACTACCCCACTATAAACTGGGATAGTTACTGTACATGATCCCAAACTTACAGGTCCAGAGATTCTTGGACTTTGTAAGCACAAATATCTTGGACAAGATGGTCCTTACATATACTAGAGGTGCAAACATACTCGACATGGAGCTTGCAAACAAGGGAGAACAGAGTACCTACCCCCTAGTCTGGTAAGGTCAAACCACAAAGCTGTCTCCTTCTTAATAAAAATCAGTTATGTGACCCTGGCTAACCCAGTAACATTTAGAAACTATTCTAAGGCAAACTTCCTACTACTAAGCAATAATCTGTCAAAATTACAAGCCCCCTCCCCAAACCATTAAAACGTGGAATTATTCACAGAAACCCTGTACAATCATGATAATAAAAACATAGAGACAGCTGTGCTTAACAGAAATAAGCTCAGAATTAGCTCAGAAAAACAAGCCACCCTGTTGGAATCCAAACATAAACAGGTTGCCCAACAAAAGAAAACAAGTCATAGCCAAGATTAGGAAGTGCTTTACCCTATATGAAAAAAAATTCCACTCATCAATCTAAACAAGCAGCTAAGAGGATAAATTAAGTTACTACAGCCAATTTTGAGCTAAAATTGCCTCGCGGGCAAAGGACAACCACAACTGATTTCATATGGATCCATTTACACAGAGTCAAAAGATATAGCAAATCTGCTCAACAAGAAATTCAGCTCCAGTTTTACCCCTCTCACTCTCATTCTCTTGGTCTTTCTACTGGAAATACGATCAAACATTACTGCCCACACACACTATCACTAGGGAGCAGGTTCTAGTTGCCCTCATTAAGGGACAAAATACTGCATTGAAATGTACTGATAATATCCCAGGATGCCTCCTAAATAGACAGAAAAATGATCTTTTGGGACCACTGGAATTACTGTTCACCCATAGCCTTCAGATAGGCTTTGTCTTACATGAATAGAGAACTGCAATAGTCATCCCTCTACATAGGGGCAGGCCATCATTGGACTCTGGAAACTACAAACCAATTAGTCTGATTAGTATCATATGCAAGCCATCGAAATAATCATCATGGAATAAATAATGATGACATAGAAAACCTTCAAACACTGGAACCAACCCAATTCAGTTTTGGCAAGGGCAGATCATAAGTTCTTAGGTAAGTATTAGGCCTTCTGCCCTTGCTGGCCGTTTTAAGTCCATCCAATTTCCCTTTTTATGTTCAAATTAACCTATCCCCTTTATTTAGAGATTGGCCTTATCCATCTATCCATCTCGTGCTCAACAATTATATATTACCCCTAATGAGAATAACTGTGATCATGCCAGAGATAACTTGAGAGGATTCATGCATGGGATAGAACATTTAGGAGCTGCCTCTGTCCATAAGTAGTACAGGGGGCAGTCCTGAGGTAAATTTTCTATTTTCCATCCATAAATCCAAGCTGTGCTTGAATATGGATGAACTTTGTTTTATGTGGATAAGGAGTCTGTTCCAGAGCAGTTGTATCCTCTGTGAGATATACCTCTCCCTCCAAACAGTTCTATTGATGTTGCAGAAGTGTTTTAGATACCTAGACTGAGGGTTTCTTATGCCATTGACTTGCTGATGTGCAAAATCCATCGGTATTGAGTCGGAGGATGCCTTCTATGTCAGATACAGGTCACTTGTTAGTAGTCTGTATGATACCGAGTATAGCGACAGAGCTTTGAGTCATCCATGTAGGTCTTGTATCATTTTAGTAAGGTATCGCTGTGGATGTTCCAGTTGTTGCATGTATCTGGACAGATGAATGCCAAAGGGGCTGTTATATAAAATGATTGGCCTAATGAGAGCTAAGTAAAGGGGAGACAATGACATTCCTAGATCTAGATACAATTCCTTTGTTTATAAGTATAAGCTATGTAATATAGAAGACCTTTCTTACAACAGTGGGCACATGGTCAAAAGGGAGGTCACTGTCTGCATATGTTCTCAGCTCCTGAACAACTAGGTCAACTCTTAGGGGCATATTGTCAATGTGGTAGTTCCCTGGGGATTAGTCATTTGGGGATTCAGTGACTGCTCCTAGCTTGCAGTCATCTGCATACTTGGTCAGCCAGAGTCCTTTGGTAATGTCTTTTACTTCAGAAAAGTAGATTCCAAACAGGAGAGATCCAAGTGTGGAATCTTGGGGGACTCCACAGGTGACTGGCCTCTTTGTAGAAGTAACTTCCCCTGTTTTGATTATCTGTGAGCCAGTTGGCAAGCCAGCGTGTGACATATGGGTTTATTCCCAGCTTATTAAGCTTTTCTAATATGCCTGAGTGGGGAACTGAGTCAAAAGCTTTGGGCAGGTTGAGGTATGTGGTGTATACCGTCTTGCCTACATTCA
Organism: Protopterus annectens; assembly: GCF_019279795.1. Taxonomy (NCBI): domain Eukaryota; kingdom Metazoa; phylum Chordata; order Ceratodontiformes; family Protopteridae; genus Protopterus; species Protopterus annectens. Next base: position 110,643,004 of record NC_056747.1, read on the forward strand.
TTGCTTTGGTGACCTTTTAAAAAAATCCACCAGGTTGAGTAAGCATGACTTGCTCTTGAATCCAAGCTGAGACAGGTCCAGTGTTTGGAGGTTCCTCATGTCCTGATTGATTAGTTCCATGATAAGTCTTTCCATGGCTTTGTATAAGGCTTTGCATATCAAGCCTACACAACTAGGTGAACTTTTTTGAGAAGGTCACCAAGACAATGAATGGGTCAAAACTCTGCATACTGCCTACCAAGACCTGGCTAAGGTATTTGAAACAGTACCCGACTCTGGCACTGTAAACAATATAGGCATAAACCTCTATGTTATGTACTGGATAGCCAGCTGGCTGTCAGGTAGCACCCAGGAAGTTATAATAAGTGAGACCACCTCCACAAAGAAGTCAGTCACTAGTAGAGTCTTTCAGGGTTCATAGGTAAGTACTAGGCTATCTGCCCAAGGGCACTTATAAGCCTAACCAGAATGTGTTGGCTTTTGCCACCCCCTTAGATTAATTCCCCATGCCTCTGTCCAGCAGAGCCATTAGTTCCTCGTGGCTCTGTCCAGCAGAGCCACTGCAGTGATCCCTGGGGTAAATTTTGTGTCTCCCATCCTCCCGTCAAAGTTTCTGTTGAAGAGTTTTAGTGAGGGGCTCTGCCTGATATATATTGGAATCCTGTTCCAAAGCATGAGGAGTTTCTGGGACAGGAATCTATCCCTGCAGCATGTCCTATTTATCATTGTGGTGAGGTTTATATCTCCAAAGCATGTGGCTCTCCGGGATTTGTTTTTTTTTTTAGGTGGAGCATGTCCATCAATTCAGGGTTGGACATGACCTTGTATGTCAGGCAGAGATCACCTCTGAGTAAGCGGTATGCAACCGAGTACAGCTAGAGTTTCTTGAGTCGGGCTGCATAGGGCATCTGTTTGAGGCCAGTAATCCTCTTGGTGAGGTACTTTTGTGGTCTTTCCAGCTGTTGCATGTATCTTGTAAGGTGCATCCCAAATGAGGCATTTTATTCTATGATAGGTCTAATGAGTGATGAGTAGAGAGGCACAATAACCTCTTTTGTTTTAGATGAAAAACCTTTTGTGATTAGACGGGCCACATAGAATGATTTTCTAACCACCTTGGCAATATGATTATCAAAGGAGAGATTACTTTCTACTTGGGTCCCCAGATCCCTTATTACATTTTCTGTATTTAGGGGACTACCACCTATGTGGTAGTTCACAGGTACTTTTTTTTTTCCAAAGAGGATGACTATGCACTTTTTGGCATTTAGCTTGAGGCCATGATTTTGACACCAGGTATCTGTCTCAGTGAGACCCTTCTGGAGGGTGTCTGTATCAACTGGAGAATCAATTATGGCCCCTAGTTTGCAGTCGTCTGTGAACTTGGTCAGTCATAGTTCTATGCTTGCCTGTACCTCTGAGAAGTATATACCGAACAGGACAGGTCCTAGGACTGAGCCCTGGGGATCGCCACTTGTAACTGGTTTAGAGTCGGACCTAGAGCCCGCAACTCTCACCATGTGGGTTCTATCCGTGAGCCATTTGGCAACCCATCTCATGACATAGGGGTTTATGTTCAAGCTGGTGAGCTTGTCTATAATACCAGAATGGGGAATGGTGTCGAAAGCCTTTGTGAGGTCTAGCTAGGCTGTTTGGACCTCCTTAACCTCGTCTAATGCCTTGGTAACTGTCTCAAAGAAGTCCACCAGGTTTAGGAGGCATGATCTGCCCATAACAAAGCCAAACTGGGTAGGGTCCAAGGTTTGGAGGTTCCCAATGTCTCTGTTAATGAGTTCCATGATGATGCGCTCCATAGCCTTACAGACCAGGCTAGTCAGGCTTATAGGGCAATAGTTCCCAGGGTTTGTTGTGCCTACACCTTTGTGGAGCGGGATAACTGTTGCTGTGTGCCACTCTGTGGGTACGTAGCCTGTTAAGGTGGGGGGGTTAATTCATTTTGGAGCTCTTGTAAGACACAGCCTGGGATACCATCCGGTCCCATTGAAACTGTGTTTTTGGCTTTGGATAGGGCTGTTTTAACCTGTGTATCAGTGATTGACAGGGTTGGTATGGTTATGGGCCCTTTAGTGGGTGAGAGGGGGGGGGGGCGAAGTTTGCACTAAACCTTTCTGCCAGAATGTTGGCAATATCAGTCGGTTCAGTGTATTTTGTGCCATTTGCACTAACGCATAGCAGATCTGAGATCAAATATGTCACTACTACTCGTAAGGGAGTGTTTCTTTGCTGGGTACACTCCTTTTTGGCATCTGCTCGATGTCAAGGCCAATGTCAATGGCCTAGAGCTGAAGAAGGTTGCAGATCTTTGCAAACTAGAAGAAGTCATAGAATACCCCACTAAAATCCTGCAGGAAGGACTGACACAGACAAATGGTTGGTACCAAAACCACAGCTTAAAACTCAATGCCAAGAAATGCATAATAGTACCCTGTGGGATGTCGGCCACCCTAGGAAATTACCTCATGTGTGACACTCTCTTAAGAGTAGTAGTTACGTATTTGGGCATGTATATAGATAGGAATCTGGCTTTCGACCAGCTTGTGTCTAAGGTAGTAAGAAGATCATTCTATGTTACTTAACATATAAGTAAGTGAATGGGATCCAGGTCCAAGGAAGTCATCATTACATAGCATTCAGCCGTCATCAGGTCCATCACCGAATATAATGCCCCCTTTGGTATGTACCTGAGCAGAGACATGCAGCAATGGGAATGTTCACAGAGGTTTCTCACAAAAGAATACAGGGTGTAAAGAGCATGTTCAGTGCAGGTCATTTCACAGCCCTATCTCTGTACTCTGTTTCCTAAAGATTGTTGAGAGGGGATCTATGCCTCACATTCTTTGGATACCACTCTGATCATCCTTTTGCATATCCATAAAATGAATAACATCAGAATTATTCAGTCAAGGAATTTTAAATTTGCTTGTGACATAAATAGGGCATTTTAGATGGACAGCTGTGTTTCGCAGAATTCCCTTTATCTGGAACAGGGTTCCCATCCATGTGAAACAGAGCTCTTCCTTATCCTATTCAAGAGAAATTTGGAAAAGTGGTTGGGAAATCAGAGCAATACCCTTAGTCTACCACCTATACCTCCAATGGAGAGAGGCAGCCTGTAAATCTTGCCCTAGCTTATATACACCACTTAAAATAATCTCTAAGGCACATAAACTTGCAGAATACAATTGGGATGTTTGGCTAGGCTTATAAAGGACCCATGAACCTATAAATATCCTCATGCATAACCTCCATTTCAAATAGTCTGATAAATAAATTGGCATAGCTTGGGACAAATTTAGTTTGCTTTGACTTGGCATTGCTTAAAGTATTCACTTAAAATTTGAAACTGTTATTTGGCAGAATTTGATCATCTGGTAAAGAATATAGCAATAACCCACACCTGGGTGTGGGTAATGCGGGATTTACCCACTGTTGGCGTGGTTTGGTCCCGAGGGCAAAGCCCGAGGGACCAAACAAAGACAACCGTGGGTAAATCCCGCATTACCCACAACCAGAAGTGGGTTATTGCTATTATACTATGACATTATTTAAGAAAAGAAGTAATTACTTTTCTTAAATAATGGCATTGTATAATGCCTCTTTGCTGCCCTTCCGCAGCGGTCTGGTATCCGCGGCAGTTCTGATGTACTGCGCATGCCTACGCAGTACATCAGAGCTGTGGCCAAAAGTAACGGAGAAAGCAAGATCTCCGTTGCTTTTTACTGTTTCGCTATGTTAAATGGGTTTAACATAGCAAGACAGCTTTAAAATAAGCAACGGAGATGTCCGTTGCTTATTTTAAAGCTGTCTCGCTATGTTAAACCCATCTAACATAGCGAAATAAAAGCAACGGAGATCTTGCTTTCTCGTTTTTTAAACCTGTCTCTCTATGTTAAATGGGTTTAACATAGCGAGACAGCTTTAAAATAAGCAACGGAGCTCTCCATTGTTTATTTTAAAGCTGTCTCGCTATGTTAAACCCATTTAACATAGCGAGACAGGTTTAAAAAAAAAGCAATGGAGAAAGCAAGATCTCCGTTGCTTTTTGCACACTGTGTCGCTATGTTAAAGGAGTTAAACATAGCGAGACAGCTTTAAAAAAAGCAACGGAGATCTCCGTTGCTTTTTTTAAACCTGTGTCACTATGTTAAACTCTTTTAACATAGCGAGACAGTGTTTTAAAAAAAGACTTATACTAATGGAAAAAGTCCGGGCGACCGGACCTTTTTCCATTAGTATAAGTCGATTTACAACGTGCACGCTGGCCAATCAGCGTGCACGTTTTGGAATATTAATGGAGGGTCATGGTATAATTGATGATTTATCTTCTTACTCCAAAAATGTACTATGGCCACAACACCAAAGTCATGCTTAATGGAGGAATGAAAACTACAAATGCAAATAATTGCAAACATGTAACCTTCCTGCGACTATATTTTTGCATCTCCTGAAAAAAATGAGTGATAGCCTTAATATATAAGCAAAGTTAGAGAACACCAAATGTTTAATTCTAACCATGTCTAAGGGATTACCAATGTGGGATACAATGGGAATTCCAAAAGGATTCTTTGTGTTTTTATGTATTTTTGGAAATGCATAAGATGGAAGCATATGATGATTAGCCATAATGAACTTATCCCCTTTGCCTCTGATATAGCACCCGCTTGTACTATCTCCTCTAGCGATGCACTCACATCAGCTTGTGTCTTACCTAACTAAATTCATAGGTAGGTACTAGGCTATCGGCCCTAGGGCCCATACAAGCCTAGCCAAAAAATGTACCCTGGCTTTCGCCACCCAAGAAAATTATTTTCCTGTGCCCCTGTTGAGCAGAGCCACAGAAGTGATCCCCGGGGTGAATTTCCCATTTCCCATCCAATCATTAAGATTCTTCTTGAAGAGTGCTAATGAGGAGCTCTGTTTGACATAGATAGGTAGTCTGTTTCAGAGTATGGGAAGTCTCTGGGACAGGAATCTATCCCTCCAGCATGTTCTGTTTATTGTGGTAACAAGGTTAAGGTCCCTAGAGCGTGTAGCTCGGAGGGATTGGGATTTCTTTAAGTGGAGCATGTCCAACAGCTCTGGGTTTAACATAGCTTTGTATGTTAGGCAGAGATCACCCCTGAGTAGGTGATATGCGATGGAGTAAAGCTGTAGTTTTTTGAGACGGTCTGCATAGGGCATCTGTTTGAGGCCAGTAATCCTCTTTGTGAGGTATTTCTGTGGTCTTTCCAGTTGTTGTAGATGTCTTGTGAGGTACATACCAAAAGGGGCGTTGTACTCTATAATGGGTCTAATGAGTGATGAGTAGAGGGAACAATGACCTCTTTTTCTGGATGAGAATCCTTTTGTGATGAGATGAGCCACATAGAAGGATTTCCTGACCACTGTGGCGATGTGATTATCAAAGGAGAGACTACTGTCCACCTGTGTCCCAAGGTCTCTTATCACATTTTCAGCATTAAGTAGACTACCAGCTATGTGGTAGTTCATGGGTACAGAGTTTTTACCAAAGGGGATGACAATACACTTTTTGGCATTGAGCTTCAGGCCATGGCTTTGACACCAGGTATCTGTCTCAGTGAGGCCCTTTTGTAGTTTGTCCCCATCGTTAGGAGTTTCGATTATGACTCCTAGTTTGCAGTCATCTGCAAACTTTGTTAGCCAAAGACCTTCTGTGTTGGCCTGCACTTCAGAGAAGTAGATACCAAACAGGAGAGGACCCAGGACTGAACCCTGTGGTACTCCACTTTGGAATCCGCTACTTTCACAGTGTGGGTTCTGTCCGTGAGCCAGTTGGCAACCCATCTTGTGACATAGGGTTTTATGCCTAGTTTAGTGAGCTTATCTATAATTCCAGAGTGGGGGATGGTGTTGAAAGCCTTGACGAGATCTAGATAAGCTGTGTGAACCATTTTACCCTCATCTATTGCTTTGGTGACTGCTTCAAAGAAGTCAATCAGGTTTAGGAGACATGATCTGCCTTTTACAAATCCAAACTGAGTAGGGTCCAGAGTTTGGAGATTATCAGTGTCTTTATTTATGAGTTCCATGATGATACGTTCCATGGCCTTGCAGACCAGGCTTGTCAGGCTAATGGGGCGGTAGTTCCCGGGGTCCGTCGTGGCTCCCCCTTTGTGGAGTGGGATAACTGTCATGGTGCGCCATTCAGTGGCTACAAAGCCTGAGGTGAGGCTATGATTGAACATGGTACTTAGGTAGGGTGCCAGTTCATTCTGTAGTTCGTGTAGAATGCAGCCTGGGATATTGTCAGGTCCCATGGATGCTGTGTTCTTGGCTTTGGAGAGTGTGTTTTTTACCTGTGCAGCCGTGATTATAGGAACTTTGCATTCTTCCGGTATAGAGATGGGCACTCTAGGGGGTGAGAGGGGGGTAAAGTTAGCACTGAACCTATCTGCTAGGATGTTGGTAATATCAGTTGGTTCTGTATTAATGTGAGAGTGTTCAATCTCGCCTTTGTTCTTACACATGGGTTCGGAGCCGATCCTCGGCTCCGTGCCGGCCGACTGCAAGCTCTGCATCGAGAAGAAGCTCGAGGACATCTAATACCCACAATCCCCCTCTGCCTTTACCTCAGATCTAGTTTGCCGCTGCTGCATATGCATCGCTGGAGACTAGCTCGAGGCTGTTCAGATAAGATTTTTTATCTATTCTGTACTAATTTTCGGAAATTTTCTTTAAATCTAGTTACTTAAGTAAGAGTAGGTGTGTGAGTGTCAGGAATTCTCGATACTTAGAATAAGTTAACTTGTTAACTTTAGAGTTAGAGTTTTTCGGGGCCTACCCCTTCTTGGACTTGTGACTAGAAACTTATTGTAGTCTTGCCTTTTTGGCAGTTATTACTGGATTAGACTTCGGATTTGACTTCTTTGACTAAAAACTTGTGGTAGTCTTGTTTTTAGCTTTTATCAAACGGACTTTTTTTTCCCGGATTTGACACTATTACTGGATTGGACTTTTTACTGGACTGGACTGTCTTCTCATTTGTTAATATGTCTGAAAAGATGAAATCTGGTTTTAAACGTTGTCAGTGTGGCCAAAAAATGTCGGTCACAGACAACCACAGTTCCTGTGTCTACTGTCTTGGCCCTCTCCACTTACAAGAGGACTGCTCTATTTGTCACTCTTTTAGTGGGAGGGTCATGACAGATAGGCGCAGGAAACTGATGGATAGAGGATTGCTGAAACCCTCTTTCCAGGAGGCTTTGGATGCTTCAGACCAGGCATCCAAGTCTTCGGGGTCGAAGGCGTCGGAGCCAAAGTCATCGGCTCCGAGCTCTTCGAGTCTAGTTAGATCACCGGTTCCACAGACTTCGGGGCCGAGTGTTCAACTGTTGGCAGTTTCCGAGCCTCGAGTCTTGGAACCGGTGACGGAGCTCCCTCCACTGACTCTGTTGAGGTCGGCTCCGTCTTCGATCCCTTCGACTCGTTCTTCTCGAGCCCTTTCCGACACCGACGTGGACCGTGTGGTGCAGAAACTTATGGAGCATACGGCCCTGTCCAAGCTTATTTCGGTCTCCTCTCAGTTGATGTCGAGACTTGAAGGCCTGCCACTATCTCCATCTGTTCCTCCTCCGAGACCTGTTCAGTCTTCGGAGCCGGAAGAAGCTGACCTGATGATTGTGGAGCCCTCGGTGCCAGAACCGTCTTTTTCTCGGTCGGCACCGTTTACCTCGACTCCATCCGATCCAGTACCGGAGTCTCGGGCCCGAAGATCTGTCCTTGGTTCCGGGACCGAGTCGAACCGATGTTTCGGTTCCGACTCTCCTCTCGGGCCTCGCACGGATCGATTCGGTTCCGTCCTCGGGGTCGGTGCCTTCGGCTCCTGTTTCGGGATTCTTCCCATTTCTTCGGAACCGGGAGATACCTCGACTCGGGACCCGGGGGCCTTCGACCTCATGAGGAAGGTGTTGTCTACCCAGACAACCACATCAGCAGGTACAGCTTCTCCTCCACGCAAAGGACCGTTATCCTCCTCTGCACCCACGGCCACGCCCAAGCGTCGGGCACCAGTGTCTCAGCCACCCCTGGAGGGTGCCCCCTCTTCCTCGGAGGCTTCTTCGGATGCCCCCCACGAAGAAGTTCCTAGGAAAAGACTGTGTAAGAGGAGACACTTGGATTCTCCACAAGAATCCTTGACATCTGATACTGACTTAGATGAGTCAGAAGGGTCCCCTAAGTCACCTTCAGAGGATGTCTCTTTTCTGACATCTTGGAGATCCTTAAACAGAGAGGTGACTGGCAAGCCCTCCCCTTCTGAGGATGAGTCAGTTTTGCTGAAGGCATTTGGTGCCCGCCCTTCCTCCTCCTGGGTCACTCCGCCTTTGATGAGTTAATGGAATTAATTGCTCAAGGGCGTGGAGACTCCTGACACGGTGGAACCTGTCCCTAGGAAGCCAAATAAGTACATCACGGCACCACAGGACAAAGCTTACCTTACCAAAGGAGTTCCAGTAGACGCCATGGTGGTGGCAGCGCCCACGAAAAAGGAGATGTCGGAGTCTTCCTCATCTGTCCATCCGCCTAACAAAGATTCTAGGACCATGGACAGATATGGGAAGCGCATTTTCAGTTCAGCGGCTTTCTATGCGTTCCCTGAACTATTTGACCCATTTTACACGTTTACAGAGGGATCTAGTCAAAGAGTTGGGAGATACCCTCCAGGGTGCTACAGATGCCGCTGTCTCAGAGAAAGTTACAGCGCATCTCAACACCCTTACGTCCATTGTGAACTCGTCCATGAGGCTGATATCCTATGCAGCCGAAGGATCGAGTAGGGCAGCGGCTTCAGCAATTGCTCTTCGTAGGCAATCCTGGATGCGCTTATGTTCGCTTTGAAGCCTTCAAGTCTTCCTTTACTAACGCCCCATTTGATGGAGCCACAATTTTTGGCCCTAAAGTAAAGGAGACCCTTACCCGGTGTGAACAGGAGGGAAAGACTCTGTCTGCTGTCGGAGTCCGCTTTTCCACCCTTCCAGACCGCACCCCAAAGGGCAACGTGGTGGGAAAATGTGGTTTCAAAACCCCAAGGATCTTTTCCAAACACACAGGGTGATGCCCCTCTAGAGGCAGAGGGGGCAGAGGTGGAAGACGCCGCCCTGGCGGCAGAGGGGTCCGCAAAACCAAGGTGACAGGGATAACCTCCTGGCAAACCTTTTCAGCACTCCTGAGAGGAGGCCCGACTGTCCTGCTCTGGAGGCAGTCGGGGTCGCTTAGCTTTATACCCTCAGGCCTGGCAAAACCTTTCTTCAGACAATTGGGTAAAAGCGTTGTTACCAGAGGTTACAAAATCCCATTTCTATCCACCCCATTCAAAGAAAAACTCCCAGATGTACCACCCCATCTGCGAGACCCAGCAGCTACAGAAATTTCAAAGCTGCTAGAAAAAGAGTCATCCAACCAGTCCCAGCGGACCAAATAGGATTCGATCTTACTCAAGGTTCTTTTTAGTTCCAAAGAAAACAGGGGACTGGAGGCCAATTCTGGACCTAAGTCATCTCAACACCTTTGTCAAGAAGGAAAAGTTCAATGGTCACGCTTCAATCGATCCTTCCATTCTTACGGAAGGACGACTGGATGTGCTCAAAAGATCTGAAGGAGGGATACTACGACATGAAAATGGCCAGGGCGCCCAGAGATCACTTGCGCTCCCGGCTGGGAGCCAGTCACTATCAGTTTCGAGCCCTGCCCTTTGGCCTGACCACAGCCCCCAGGGTCTCCCCCAAATGCAGGGCAGTGGTAGCGCCTCATCTGAGGCCTAGGATTCCAGGTGTTTCCGTATCTGGACGACTGGCTCCTGTCTGCCACCACCAGGCCAACTGATACAAGCCAGGGATTACTCCCTACAACTTTGTACACACCTTGGCATTTCAGTAAATTTCGAAAAATCTTTGCTACAGCCATCACAGCATATCTTATTTATAGGAGCGGAATTGGATACGTCAGTTAGTTCTAAAACTTCCGACAGAAAGAATACTAGCACTTCAATTCAACATTTCCTTCTGCTGTCGTCCAGAAAATCCCCAGCAAAATTGTTCTGAAAGTTTTGGGTCTCATGGCAGCTTCTCTCATAGCAATACCATTGGGAAGACTGCACATGAGAGTGCTACAATGGCTTCTATTTGCACAATGGTCATTCCAACAACTTCCACTGACTCACGAAATTTTGATAACGAAAACATGCAAATCACACCTAATGTGGTGGTTACAGACTTGCAACCTATCCGGCGGAAGACCATTTGTGCTACCCACACCGTCAGCGACGATAACCACGGACGCTTCCCTGATAGGGTGGGGGGGCATCTTTCAGGGACAGACAGTCCAAGGCGAATGGACCAATCTGGAGTACAATCTGCACATCAATGTTCTGGAGTTGAGGGCAGTGTTTTTGGCGTTGCAACACTTTGCTCCCCTTCTTCCTCCAGGGACCATTGCAGTTCAGACAGACAACATGTCCGTAGTCTGGTACATAAACAAGCAAGGGGGAACCAGTTCCTACCAACTATGCGGAGAGGCCATGAGAATTTGGCAATGGGCAGAGTCCACCGGTCGCTTTCTGATCGCAACGCACATCCCGGGTCATCCAACGTCATAGCCGACAGGCTGAGCAGGGCAATTCTATTGCCTCACGAGTGGTCCCTCAAACAGTCAGTTGCAGGAAAGATTTTTCGCAAATGGGGCCAGCCTACCTGCGATCTGTTTGCGTCTCCAATGAACGCCAAATGCAGGAGCTACTTTGCCCTATTACCCCCTCCAGGGGAAGTCCCAAGGGACGCGCTGGTGCACGATTGGCCCCCGGGTCTCCTATATGCTTTTCCTCCATTTCCCCTGATTGCAAAGTTTCTACAGAAAGCAAACAACCTTCAGAGGACTATAATTCTCATTGCTCCGTTCTGGCCTCGTCAAATTTGGTTCCCCTTTCTCTTGCATCACCGCATTCAGGGACCTTGGATGCTGGACCCAGAGCCAGATCTACTGACTCACTCGTCAGGAGTTCCTCACCCATCCCTGAATCTCTCCATCTAGCAGCTTGGCTGCTCCGCTTTTAGCCAGGTCAATTCCCTTACATCGGTTCAAGATATTTTGGTAGCTTCTCATAAAGTTTCCACTACAAAGACTTATACCAGTAAATGGAAACGTTTTGTCTTCTGGGCGGAGTCACATCAGTTGGACCCTGTTACAGCTCCGTTGAATAAGGTTTTAGAATTTCTGACCGAATTATTTCAGGAAGGAGCTTCTCCGGCTACCTTAAGAGTACAGTTGGCTGCCATTTCTAACTATCATGTAGAAGAAAGTGGTGCACCTATTATGGCTCACAGACTTTGTAAAGCCTTTTAAAAGGTTCCTTTCATATCAGACCACCAGTCAGAAGCCCGACATCACCGTGGAATTTAAATTTATTGCTCTCTAAATTGATGCTACCACCCTTTGAACCAGCTTCAAGTTGCACTTTGAAATTTTTGTCATGGAAAACATTATTTCTAGTGGCTATTACATCGGCTAGACGGGTGTCTGAGCTGCAGGCCCTTTCGGTCAAACATCCCTATTTAATTTTTCATTCTGACAGAGTATCCCTACGCACTAATCCATCCTTTCTTCCCAAAGTTTGTTCTACTAGTAATATTAATCAGTCCATTGAATTACCAACCTTCTTTAAAGACCACTCTAATAAATTAGAGTATATGTTGCACAAACTGGACGTCCATAGACAACTCAGATTTTATTTGGATAGAACAAAAGATCACAGGAAATCTGATCAGCTATTTATAGCTTTTGCTGACAGCAGAAAGGGTCTTGCAGTTACGAAACGAACTCTTTCGAAGTGGCTAACTGACTGTATCATTTATGTTTATGAAGATTCTGATCAAACATTATCAGCAAAACCCAGAGGACATTCTACCAGATCAATTTCTACATCTTTGGCTCATGCAGCTCGTTTACCTTTAGACATCATTTCAGCGGCTGCTACTTGGGCTAAACCACATACATTTATATCTCATTACAAAGTGGACAGGGTTTCTAGGATAGGGCAACCTTTGGTTCCACTGTGCTCAAGAACGTTCTCCCTTGAGTTCCTCAGGATCATGGAGCTAGGGACGCTACCCATGTGTAAGAACAAAGGCGAGATTGAACACTCTCACATAAAGAAGTTATGTCCTTACCATAACGCTCCATGTGGAGTGTTCATCTCGCTTGGTTATTACACTCCCACCCTTCCCACCCTTAGGAAGAACGTTCGATTTGGTGCCTGGTCTGGAGTATTCTCCTTCTGCTGTTGCAGTGTTAGTGTTACTATCATACCCTTGGTATGTTTGTATATATGTAATTATGTATATAGTTGGCATGTATGCGTGATTGTTGTCTGGTTTGCTTGCAAACTAGATCTGAGGTAAAGGCAGAGGGGGATTGTGGGTATTAGATGTCCTCGAGCTTCTTCTCGATGCAGTGCTTGCAGTCGGCCGGCACGGAGCCGAGGATCGGCTCCGAACCCATGTGTAATAACCAAGGCGAGATGAACACTCCACATGGAACGTTATGGTAAGGACATAACTTCTTTTTAGTGCCATTATGCTGTAACTCAGAGCAGATCTGAGTGTTCCCATTTAGATTCTTGACATAGCTATAGAATGCTTTGTGGTTGTCTTTAGAGTCAGTGGCAATTTTGTTTTCGTAACTAGCTTTGGAGGATTTTATGAGGGATCTCAGCTTCTTACTGAGGTTGACCAGGGAGTTCCTCCAGTCATGGGATTTTACTCTTTTTTGCAACAGTTTCTTTCTTCTGTTGTAGAGTTTGTTTATGGCAGAGGATCACCAGATTGGCTTCCTTTTTTTTTTGAGGATAACATCTTGGTTCTATTAGGGATAGCATGATCCATGCACTCGTGTAAGTGCTTATAAAGTGCATTTGTGTAGGATTCGGCAGTCATACCTCTATTGTCCGTCTGCATGGGTGTCATGACGTTTGCCACTTCTGTCTTAAGAAGTGTGAAGTTGGCTTTTGAGAAGTTTTTTACGATGGTTTCCCTGATTGGGGCTGGGGGTGGGATGTTGTTGTCTAGGCTGATTAGCTTGTGGTCAGATCTGACCAACGAGGAATTGACCTCTGGTGTGGAACACCGGTTTCCCATGTTGGTAATGACCAGGTCTAGGATATTGCTGCCCCTGGTGGGGGTGTGAATAAGTTGATCCAAGGCGTTGGAATTTATGAATTCTAGAAAACATTGAGCAAAAGAGTTGGTACAAGAGTAGTTTTCCCAGTTAATGGTGGGGTAGTTGAAATCGCCCATTATTAGGGTGTTGGGTTGTACCCTAATACTTTCCAGTGTATCAAGAAATGAGGAGTGTGAATCCTGGGGTATGGTGGGGGGTCTGTAGCAAGCTACAGTTTGGATTGCGGTCTTGCCCAGAGTTAGTTGCACTTGGATAATCTCGAATGCATTATGCTGTGCAACTAGCCTGGAGGTGTGGATATCCTTAATGAATATGGACACGCCTCTGCCTTTAGTGCTTCTTTCTGGGTTAGGTGGCCGAAAGGTGTGTTATGAATTGAAGCCTGGTAATGCAGGGGTGCTCTCTGGAGCTTTGAACCAGGTCTCTGTCACTGCACAGATGTCAATGTTCTCCATTTTAAGGAGTGCCTCGAGTGAGGGCATTTTGAGGTTTAGACTTCTAGCATTGAGTAGCATTACCCTCAGATTTTGTTTGCTTGTACCTGTTACAGTGGTGAATTTGTCATTTGAACCTTGCCTAAAAAAGGCACTATAGGGGTTGCAAGAGTCTTAGCCAGTATCCGGAATCCTAAGGGCGACAGGTGCAGGCCATCTCTGGCAAAGCATCGTGGACTGTCATTCATGTCGTCCCAGGCAAACAAATACTGGATCCCCTTAGAATGACACCAGAAGCTTAGCCAATTGTTGAAGTCAATCATTTTGTCCTTGTACTGTGATATCATTCTGGGTGATGGCAGGATGCTACTCAGGGTTAGGGTCATACCTGCCTGGGATACAAGATTGGAGAGCTCCTCCATGTCTCTTTTCATGTAGTCCAGGGAGGTACGTCTCAGGTCATTCACACCAACATGGACAATGACAGTGTCATATTTGTACTTATTGTGGAGTGACCTGAGTGCATGTGTTATGTGGCGGATCCTGGCACCTGTCAGGCAGCTGACAGTAACTTTCACCTTATTTAGTCTAGTGAGTGGAACATCAGTGTGCCTGACTATAGAGTCACCTATGACTAGAGTGTTGGGTACGTTGTTATGCCTTATGGGCTGTGGTTGAGTGGCACACTGAGTTTCTGGGCTTTGTGTCATTTGGGTTGTGTTGGGGGGTGGAGTTTGCTTGCGTTTATGCTTTGGATGTCCCTGATGCTTGGGCAGGTTTTTATTGAGAACCTCCGCAAATGTAGGTGTGTGTTTTGTGTTTCTATGTGTGTGTTTTGGTGGTGTAGGTTTTGAGGGACTATGTGATGAGTGTGGTGTGGTGCAAGTGTTTACCTTCTCCTCTTGACTGTCTAGTCCAGTCTTGGGTGAAGAGAGCTTTGCTTCCAGTTTGGCTATATAAGTGCATCTCTCACAGGTTGTAGTGTTGGGTGGTAGGAGGAGAGGGCTGTCTGTGTACATGAGGCAATTGCTGCATTTCCCCAAGATGCCCAGATTCATCAGGTAGACAGGAGAAATCACTGGGAGCTGACCCTTAGACATGCCTGGATAAGTGCTTATTTATTAAGTACTAAAGACTACTTTCCACTAGACAAGTGAGGAAAGTTGAGTGCTGTAGTAATTTGCAGCTTATGTAGTGCTTACGAGTTCTGAACAAGTGCTGAGTTCAAAGAAACAGATTTGAGTGCTGAAACTAGAAAACTGGCTAGTTATAAGAAAAAAAAACTAAGCTAGAAGGCTTCGCTCCAACACAGAAGGTCTTGGGGGCTCAGAAGCCTACAAATAGTCTATACCACTTAACAGGAAAGGCAGGAAACAAGCTTAACATTTTTTTTTCTTTGTTTCCCAGATGCTCTCTTTGTACACAGTAGGAGTGTCTGAAATTAGAATATGATCTCACTGCACTCAGTTGAGTGAGCAAATGAGATGGGCCCAGAAGGAGTATCCAAACACAAATTTACAAGAAGGGCGGGCAGTTTCAAGGCCACTAAGATTAACACCAAAACAAAAACAGGAAGGGTGGGTGGGACTAACTGAAGAGCAGAGTCAAAACTTCCAGTTCAGTTAATAATCATGCAACACAGTTAAATCAATTTAAATACTGTATTATTTGAAAAAAGTGCAGATAAAGGTACTTAAATTCTCTGATACGTCCAGTTGAATACAGCTAGACCTTAGCCGACCAAAGCTTCAGTTTTTAAGCAGAAAATATTTCAAACTGTACCTCTTATATAGGCAAGGACAAGAAATCAAAGAATGTGGCTACTCCCACACCTGCATTTACTAACAAATAATAAAATTCAAGCAAGCACTGACTAAACAGCAGAGTCAAAACTTCCAGTTCAGTTAATATTCCTGCAACACAGTTAAATCAATTTAAATAGTGTATTTTTTGAAAAAAAGTGCAGATAAAGGTACTTAAATTCTCTTATACGTCCAGTTGAATACAGCTAGATCTTAGCCGGCCAAAGCTAAGGTTTTTAAGCCCAAGTCTGATAGTTGTTTACATTTTTATCAAATCATTGACTATATTCAAAGAAAAATGCTTAGTCATAAGTAAAGTATTTTCCATCATCTGCCAGTTTAATTTTGATTGTAACATCACGCTCTAGCTTCATCAAGCTAACCATTCATTTCTTAATTGTACTATATACAGTATGTAGGACATCAAAAGAAGTCCTTGGTCATTTCCTTTTTAACTATATTATAAAAAATTACAGATTTATTATTAAACTGAGATAATAATATTTCTGACCCTTAAAATGAGTAGTTTGCATAATATTGTCCCAGACAGAACTACAATCCATAACTGATTCTGATTTCATTACAAAAGTTCTTAAAAGTAAGTTTGTCTAACAAAACTTCCAAAATGGAAATTTTGGGTGTGGGTATAAACTTCAATTACTTTTTCAAGACATTTGGATCCTTCTGGCAAAATCAAGCACATAGAGTCACAAGGATTCTTTTTTTTTTCATTTCAGAGGGGGCAGCAACAATAGAGAAGTCCCAGTCCCACTTTCATTATTGTTAAAATGAGACTACTTTTGAGTTTTGGTGCTACTTACTGACATAAATTCTAATCCTGGAGCTTTTGTCTTTTTATTTCTTAACATTCTGTTGTTGTTGTTGTTGTTGTTGTTGTTGTTGTGTCTTTCGGCTTTTCCCGGTTAGGGGTCGCCACAGTGGAACTCCGGTCTGCTAATGATTGGCAGTAGATTTTTACGTACCGAGTTGCCAGCCCTGACGCACAACCTTCAACAAAGGTACGCCCATTCACGCATGTCCCCACACAGAAGATGCTTTAGCTGAGAATCGAACAGGACAACGTCTTACTGTGAGGCGACAACGCTACCGCAGCACCACCACTACTGTATCACTGAAATCAAAAATTCCTTTATTTCATTTTGTTGCTGTCAGGTTCCACCATACTACCAACCTCTCCCAACATTCCTTGAAAGCTGGGCTGGACATGCAGGTCATTGCCATGGAAACCATACTCCTTTTTCAAAATTGTATATCTCAAAGGAGCTTTCATAATTTTTGAGTTGGTAATTTCCTCTTGAACTGTTAAATATCAGTAAGTAAATCCTCATCTCTGCTGTTTGTGAATCTATATGAGAAACTGTTTGGTCCAGCCAGTCTACAAAAGTTTTAGGCACCTTCCTCACGTGCCTTACATCTGACCTATGACCTATGTATAAGACTATATGCTAGTACTTAATAGACATATGACTACAGAAATACTCAGAACTTCCCCCCAGGGAAAAAGCCTGAGACTGATAAACATAAGATGATTGTCACAGTTAGAAGGGCTTAGAAAATCTAAGGGATCCAGCTCAGCCAAGAAGGAAGGTAATATGAATAGATGAAGGAAGAGTGTATAAATACTGCAGTAGTGATCTATCCAAACATCTACTGATATGGTAAAATCTGACAACTATACTATGCTGTTCATTAGATCATTGTTGCAGTATTCTTCAATTATGGGAGAAAACACAAAGCTTTTATTCCTCACTTACGGGACAAAACACAAAGCTTTTAGGAGGAAGGCTAAAATAACAGACCATGAGCCCATCAAGCCTTGAAAATGGTCCTAGCAAAACATTTTCTAGCTCTGGGAAAGACATCTATTTTGCAATGTTTTGTGAAAATGCGAACATACTATGTATCTGCATCCAGAATGGGCTTAGAATACAAGTCTATGAAGAAGGCTATAGAAAAAGCCATAACTCTGATGAAATGGGCTTTCACTTTTCCCAGGAGGGATTTGACATGGAAAGGGAAAGGCACGTGAAAAGTGTCTATTTAGTGACTACTAGACCTAACATTTTACCTTTATAGGAGATAAAAATCTGGTCAGGTATTCTGACATTTTTTTATATTTTCTAGACAAACATCAGTTGTCTGTGAACATCCATTTAGTATAGCATTATTTCTCCTTTATTTTGAGGATTGTGAGTGAAAAGAAGTGGCTAGATTGATTTAGAGACATCTCTGTAAAAACTTTAGGAATAAAGGAAGGGTTAGTTCCTGAGGCTAGCTCTGTCATAGTAGAAGACTGACAAAGGAGGAGAGCATGTAATGGCCTCCAACTCAGAAACTCTTTAGGCTGAGGTTAAGGCAACTAACAGCACTGTTTCCCAAGTTAAGAATTTCAAGGAAGTAGCTTCAAAAGGAGATTTACAGAGTATTACTCAGGTCACCCAAAAGAGGGGTTGGCTTCCGAAGTGGAGTGATATGGAAGACTACATTAAGAAACTGACCTCAATGTGAAGAAGAGGGTGGTTAGTGTGGAGGTGAGCTGAAATGGCTGACAGATGCACCTTAACAGAAATGTATGCCACACCTGAGTGAAGCACAGGGACCCTCACATGAGATAGGTTCTGGCCTCTATTGTAGCACCATGTAGAAAATCTCTTCCACTTTGAAGCTAACATGTTTTAGGTGCAGTTTTTCTTGTCTCCCTTAATACCAGGAGTACATATCCGAGTAAAGGTTCCAAGAAGAAATCAAAAACCTACTACCAGATGGTGAGATTCAAGGTCTTGAGGTTTGGATGAATTGAGTGCGTTTTTCCTATGTGAGTAAATCCATCTGGTTGAGTAACCTGTAGTGATTGCCCTTGATTAGTTGAAAAGAGAAGGGAGAACCAGTGTGTGGGCCAAAAGGGAATTGCCAACAATTTCTTTGTTTTGTCTTTCTGAATCTTCAGACAAATCTTTCAGTTGAAAGGAAAGGGAGGGAAAGCATAAATTTCCCTTTCTATGGAAAAAATGTGTCCATTCTCCAGGCTTCTTTGTAAAAAAGCTTGAGTTGTTTAGGGTGGAAAGGGCTTTCCCACCAGTGAACAATCTGAAGGAAGACTTTCTGGGTTCAACTTCCATTTATGCCTTAGATCTGCTCAAATAGTCTGCCATTTTGTTCTTTTCTGAGGGAATGTAAACAGCATGAAGGAGGAAATTGTGTTGAAATGCCATGAGGAAATTTCAATGGCAACCATAGCAAATCTGAACAGAGGATAGGACTTTGTCCCACCCCCCTCTATTTGTTGATATACCATGACAGTTGTATAGTCTGTCCCTAGTTGAAGTGGTCTAGCATTCCAGGGATGTGTAAAGTTTAAAGGCATAAATTAAGGCCACTATCTCCTTGATGTTTATATTCTTCCTTTTGTATTTGTTGGACCAAACTCACTGGACATTGGCACCTTTCAAACAAGCCCCACCCCTTGCAAAACCTGAGTCATCTGTTGCCATCATCTGCTGAGAGGTTGGGGTGAGAAAAAGAACTCCTGGATTAATTGTTACATGGCTGATCCTCCAGAAAGCCTATTTCTTCACCAAATGCAAGAAAGGGATAGAAAAGGATAGAGGATGACAGTACTGAGCACAAACTGATTTGAGGTACCACTGAAATTCCCTCATTTGATGTCTGTCATGTAGATTCATTAGAAATGCTGATGCCATGGATCGTAGGGTTAACAAGATCTCTCTTTCTGAAGTCATTTGAACATTTCCCAGAGATAAGAAGGATGTTCTCAAAAACTGAGCCTTGTCTAGAGGCAGAAATAGCACTGTGATGGAGGTGTCTAGAAAACATCCCAGGAATCTTTCAGTTCAGAGTAAAACCTACAAAAAGTAATAAATTGGGTGCAAAGTGTAGGCCCTTTAAAGATTCTTGTTTCAAATTAGCCTGAATCAAGCAGTCATCCAAGTAGGGATAAATATGGGTTCCTTGGAGCCTGCAAAAACAGTAACATGCATTTACTAAAAATCCTTGAAACAATGGATAAACCAAATGGCAAGGAAGTAAACTGAAGGTGATACCCCACTGCACAGAATCTTTGTGATCTGTGTGAATAGGGATATGCAGATAGGCATCTTTTAGATCCAGAATTCCAGAATAAGTAGTATTTGAGGAGGAAAAAGATGTTGGAGGGTTACTTTGTAACTTTTAGGGAGGTGTTTAGTTTTGGATAAATCCAAAATTGTTATCCCTGTTCCCTCTTTTTTTTGGAAACAAGAAAAGACTGATGTAGAATCCTTTCCCAATCTGGGTGGAACAGGTTCTATGATTTTCTGAAGAAACAGATCTGAAATTATTGTTAATTGAAATTTTGCTGATTTGATGGGACCTGGGGATCATTGAAGGCATTGGAAGAGTCCTACTAAAGCTTGTATCCATTCCACATTACATCCAAAACCCAAACATCAGATGTTATGAACTTCCAAAAAGTTTGGGAAAAACAATGTTTCCCTGCAGTTTTGAAAGCAGGATGGTTATGGTGGAGGGGGATTTGGATGTGGAATACAGGCAGAAGTTAGACTTTCTGTCATAAAATAATCCCCTGTGAACCTTTAAAACCCGATTTTGCTTTGTCTGCCATTTCTTTTTAAGAAATTTCTTACCATTTTTTATGAAGCCTTATGGGACTTGCAGAGCTGATCATATCTTGTAAAGAAGATTTAGTCATGGAGTCTGGAACAGCAGGAACTACTTTGGTCCTGTTACCAAAAATGGAAAACAAGTATCTAGTCATGTATATTTGATACTTGATGGCCCTAAAGGACAGAATGCTGATGTGTAAACCTTTTTGCCATACCTGTCCATATACCTACTGTCCTTGTCATTAGGGGGAGACCACTGGCATAAGAAAACAGTTTAGACATGTAATCTGTTAACAATGAGATAAACAGCTAGGTCTGGTAAAGGGCTTTTTATACATAAACTTATGAGATTCAGGTACTTTATAAAATCTCTCTGGCTTCTTAGTGCCAGGGGTTAGAAGTTTTCATTCAGTGAGGCTAATATAAAGACATATTCTAGGGCTTCTAAAACTTGTGGAACAGCAGGTGGCTACAGTACCTTTTTGTAAATAAAGTATCTCCTTGTTCTCCCATTTAAAGTGATCTTTCATCTTGTAAATAGTACTCCCAGAATTTTCCAAAGACATATTTACTGTTCCTCAGATTTAAAACCAAAAGGTAACACCTTTTGTCAGGCATAATCAAGGGTCTTTGACTTAGAGTCAGAAGAACGTTCTTCCTCAGAGGAGGAGTCTCTTTTCCTCCTATGAGGGGGTAGAAGCAGAGGGTTGAGAAGACAATTGTGAAGACTGAAAGACCATGAGAGCTTAAAACAATCTCTGGGAGAAGTTAAACCCTTCCTTCTTCCTTTGGGTCTCGAAGGGAAGGAGATGAGTAGTAGGAGGAGGGAGTTGTTTTTTTTCCTTTCTTTAGATGTTTCCTAAGAATCAGTATGTGAAGGAAAGGTAAGCCAAACGTCCATTCATAAGGCTTTCTGGGTGGTGGTCTCATACCGACAATTGGAGGAATTCCCCCTTTTTCCTTCTAAGTGAATCAACGTTGGTTTTTCCTTCACAGCTGAATTGGCCATCTGGTTAGTCAGTCTGGAAATGCTCAGCCTCTGTGCAATGTCAGCCTTCTGAGGAGACCCAAAAGTGGGCATAAGTGTGAAATTCAGACAGTCTGAGGCCTGATCAAGTGTTTTAGTAGACATTTCTGACATTGACTGACTTAAAGAAGTAGGCTTCTCTGTAGACTTGAACTACTCTTTTCTTTTAATATTCTATTAAGACTGAAGGGGAGTGTCTGAGGCAGATAACCCATAAGCCACCTTGGTGCAAGCCAGTGTCTAAACTCATTTATTTGTAATATAATGTTTTAATGAATTGAGGCATCTTTGAATGATTTTAAGTACAAAAGCTTGACAAATAGAGCAGTCTCTGCAATTGTGTTCAGGACCTAAAGAAAAAAAGAACAAATAAGTTTATCTTTACAGGGTATTGGACAACTGCAGTAGCATTTCCTCTTTTTTAAGTGACATTTAATGAGAAAGGGTCACCAAAGGTGTACTTTTCTGCCAAAAAAAAGTCTGTAAAAACAACCATACAGTAGGCAGACCACGACACTGAATTCTTCATTCCTGTACTAGTGGCAGGAAAGTTCTGTGGATTTTCACGCTCATACATTCTCTAAGTACAAGAACATAGTCTGTTGCATAGATGACAGGTTGGACATTCAACAGGAGAGGAAGGTGCCTTAAGCTTTTTTGTAGACTCTCTGGTTGTATGGTATAATTGGCTTGGTATATCCCATAATTGAGGAATACTGAAAAATTGATAAGTTCAAACATCCACTGACATGGTAAGTTCATACTTTCTACTTGACATTTATCATACTGCGCTAGTATTGTAATCAGTTCTAGTGAGCAATTTAAAGCCACTGTTCCCATGGTCATTGTAAGTCCTGGAAGCCCAGGCCAAAAGTTTGTGGGTGGCTTTACAGTCACCCTTATGCTACAAGAGCTACCCATGTAGTAGGTATTGCAACAGGATCACATTTGCAGAATGTTTCACTTCTTTTATAACATTGCATTTCAAGTCAGTTAAAAAGTCATCCATCAGCTGTTGCCAGTTCTCTTGTGCCATCAATGATAGCAGCCCCTGTTCCAACAACAAATGCTGCATTAAGCCTTTGTTCCCATTAATAAGTATAAACAATTCTTATTGGCATTGGAGGAGGTGAACTAAAAAAAAAGAAAAACACAGTCTTTAACACAATTCCACCATAAACATCTTGGTAGCCTTTCAGGAGCTTTAAAGTATATTGTTTCTTAAAAAAAAAAAAAAATAAAACTGCAAAAAGAAGTGGCAACGTAACAAAGATACAGATTAAGTATTGCTGAGTATGCATAATAACGAGTCAGAGAACATTTTCCATTATACAGGGAAGTTAAACCATAATCATTTTAAATATTCAATATAAATATTCACATATACATACAGAGATTGCTAAATAAATTCTTATAAATGTTGTGTAGCTATTCTCATTTTTTATAATAAAGATTTTATAACTAATTCATTATTTAATCACTTTGGTGGCAACATTTCATAAAAGCATATTAGCCATGCCTTTTTCCTTAACAAGACATCAAAAACATTTAAGTACAAATCACCACTGTAACAACTATTCATAATAACAAAATGTCACGATTCTGATTGCATTTTCAGCAGGGCTCTGTTAGGTGCTCTTGAGTCCCAGTCCTAGCTTGTTGAGTACTATGCCTTATGTAATATGACCTGTACTTTAATGGTAAGTTGTAAACTCATGTATGTTTTCAAGGTCTTCTCTTCAAAGTACTTTTAAAATTAAGATTATCATTTACACCTGAAGTAACATATAATTTAGACCTGATGTAGCACTGGCATCCAAAGCCTCTTGCCAACTAAATTCTTTCTTTTAGTGCAGGATCAAGGTGTCCACCTCTGCAGTCAGTGTGCACAAAACCAAACACATAAAATAAACTTCTTAACACATCCCTTTGCACATAAGCAGCACATCAGTGTAAAAAGCATTGCAAATAACACAATTAGCAGTGCAGACAGCATTACTTGAAAAAAAATGAAATATCAAGGAGCCCAGTAACTTTTCTAACTGCTGGTACAATAACAAGAAAGATCTGCTTTATTATCTCCAACATCACTTGCGTGTGTTTCTTGTACTTGCTGTCAGTTGCTCGACTCATGCTATACCCTCTATCAGCAGTGAACTTTAAAACAAGTGGATTTGAAGGGGTAACCATGATGTATCATACCTCGCAACCCACAGACATTGAAAAGAAGAACAAAGGCTCTTCAAAAGTAGAAACTGAACAGAGGAAGCAGACCTATTAAAACAAGTATATGTCTTTAAGAACGGCCTTACAAAGCACTACAAATGCCTAGTTTTATTAAAAACACAGAATGTAAAACATCAAAACAATAAATAACATCAGTTAAGCACTTTCTTCCTACTTTATCACAGGACGTCTTTAGAACTGGCATTTTTCACCCACAAAGCTTATTTAAAATAATTCCTCTAGTCATAAAGTTTAATATTTATATTAAAGTTGATAAAGGTGTGTGAAAAAAGAAAATAAATTGTTAAGAAATGAAATGGAATATAATAGTGGTAAAGTTTATCCCTTGCTTCCAAGAAATAATAGGGAGAAGAACAATTTTAACAGTAATATTGATGGTAAAGAGGGAGTTCATTATAATGTAGATAGTAGGGATTGCTGGGTAATAAGAATAAAAATTTGTTGGACAACCCTTGGGAGTCACTCCCCCCTCCCCTTCGCCGCTCAGAGAGAATAAGGAATCAAAACAGTACAAGAAGAGATGAGGGGTGTTTGGTCTAGGAACGTGGACCAAAATCCCCAGAATACACATATACCTATGAACAGACAGGGGACAGTGTGGGGAAACAGGAGATAAATGGCCCTGTGATTGTTAGAAATAGTAGTGATGATTATAGTGTTTATAATTGTAGTAGTGAAGTGCTGACTATACAGCATGCTAACTTATTTGGAAAGGACCTTAGTTTTGTTCCATGTAGGAGGGCTGTAATGGCTGATGCCTTAATTGATCTAAAATTATATACTAGAAAATTAACTTTGTGTTATATTTTAGTGAAAACCCTGGGATTAGTCTGTGTCTAGCTGATCAAAAAAGTCCAGTGTGTTCACTCCACCCCTGCATCCATTATGTTATTTGAAAAAAACATTTTTGCAAGATATCAGATCTGTATTTTTTAAAAAAATTGATAAAACCTTAGTTTAATTTGAATAAAGTTGAATGGAATATGTTAGAATATATTAAGGTAAAAGAGAGATAAGAGTCATGAAGCGGATAAAGGTGGAGGGCTTGTTGTTATGAATAGGATGGATTATATGAGTAAGGTGATGAACGTCTGGGTGATGGTACATATGTAGAAGTATCTAAGAATGAAATGAATGTTGCTTATACCAAGATTTCTTTCCTGAATTATTTATTTTTGCAGGGGCAAATTAATGATGAATTATTTGAATATTTAGTGAGTAAGCAACCAGTTATTTCCTGTGTTTTTGGGATCAGTAAAATTCACAAAGACTTATATAACTTATGTTTTATGTTTTCTGTTCAAAATAAAATGAAGTGTTTATGGTGCTCATGTGGCAGTTCACATCCTTTTAAAAGTAGGTACTTCCAGCTAAAAATCTGAACATCTGTTTAGCATAAAAATTCAGTACCAAATCTCAAATAACTCCTTCTGCTTCCATTAGGATTGTGGGATACTACTCCAAAACAGATGTTTAGAAAACAGAGTGACAAAAGTAATGTAAAAATATCAGCACGCTATCACAGAGACAGAGCAAAATCTGTACACCTTAATGAACTATATTGCAAAATGCTACCACACAAGATCATTTATTTTTCCCTTCAGAACAAGAGAGAGATAAGATGTACATCCTCTTTATTGTTGCCACTATTATTTTGGTCATTTAATATAGTTTTTTTGTGTCACAGAATCCCATGTGATTAGGGGGATTCAGAAAATTGTGTAAAGGGGTAAATCAAGCCTGAAAATAGGGACATGTCTCTAAAAATAGGGACATCCTGTGTAGAGGTAAATTAGTCATGTAAATAGGAACATTCCTCCAAAATAGTGACAGATGAGAGGTCTGCCCTGCACCTCTATTGTGGGGCTTTCCTTGTTACCCCCAGTCTGTAAATATACTACCTCTCAGGCCACACAAACTTGGAGGAATTATATTTACAGAATCATTCCAGAAATTTCACTGTTTTTAAATAGAATACATAGACAAACAACCAGCTGTGAACAGAATAGTTATAAGTAACTAAACACTAAGTAAGTGAAAGTAAACCTAAAATGAAGGGCCATTGATAATATATCCTCATTGTCATCACATCCTACAGCTAAAGGTGTCCCACTTTGTGCCTTTGTACCTCTGCACGCAGTGTTGTCATCTGATCATTCTACCCGAACTTCAGTTTTATAGTTTCATAAGTAGTTTATAGGCATTGGGTCTTGGGTCTAGGAAACTATTAAGTAGCCTAGCCTAATTTCCCTGTTCCCCACAGCACTGACTGGTTAAGTGACTTACACAGGATAATACAGAGTGAGGGGATCAAACCCTGGACTACAGGAAGTCGCTTGTTAAAAACCCATAGCTTTAATCCTATGCACTAAGTGCCAACCTTGATGAGATGTCACTGTACTCACACTGTACTTTATAATTCCTTCTGTTCACAGTAACTGGTAATATAATTCCTTCTGTTCACAATAACTGGTGATATTATAATTCCTTCTGTTCACAGTAACTGGTGATATTATAATTCCTTCTGTTTACAGTAACTGGTAATATTATAATTCCTTCTGTTCACAGTAACTGGTGATATTATAATTCCGTCTGTTCACAGTAACTGGTGATAATATAATTCCTTCTGCTCACAGTAACTGGTGATATTATAATTCCTTCTGTTCACAGTAACTGCTGATATTATAATTCCTTCTGTTCACAGTAACTGGTAATATTATAATTCCTTCTGCTCACAGTAACTGGTGATATTATAATGCCTTCTGTTCACAGCAACTGGTGATATTAGAATTCCTTCTGTTCACAGTAACTGCTGATATTATAATTCCTTCTGTTTACAGTAACTGATAATATTATAATTCGTTCTGCTCACAGTAACTGGTGATAT
Source organism: Protopterus annectens (assembly GCF_019279795.1). NCBI lineage: Eukaryota > Metazoa > Chordata > Ceratodontiformes > Protopteridae > Protopterus > Protopterus annectens. Next base: position 110,669,253 of record NC_056747.1, read on the forward strand.
TATAATGCCTTCTGTTCACAGTAACTGGTGATATTATAATTCCTTCTGTTCACAGTAACTGCTGATATTATAATTCCTTCTGTTCACAGTAACTGGTGATATTATAATTCCTTCTGTTCACAGTAACTGGTGATATTATAATTCCTTTTGTTCACAGTAACTGGTGATATTATAATTCCTTCTGTTCACAGTAACTGGTGATATTATAATTCCTTTTGTTCACAGTAACGGGTTATATTATCATTCTGTCTGTTCACAGTAACTGGTGATATTATAATGCCTTCTGTTCACAGTAACCTGGTGATATTATAATTCCGTCTGTTCACACTAACTGGTGATATTATAATTCCTTCTGTTTACAGTAACTGGTAATATTATAATTCCTTCTGTTCACAGTAACTGGTGATATTATAATTCCGTCTGTTCACAGTAACTGGTGATATTATAATTCCTTCTGCTCACAGTAACTGGTAATATTATAATTCCTTCTACTCACAGAAACTGGTGATATTATAATTCCTTCTGTTTACAGTAACTGGTGATATTATAATTCCTTCTACTCACAGTAACTGGTGATATTATAATTCCATCTATTCACAGTAACTAGTGATATTATAATTCCGTCTGTGCACAGTAACTGGTGATATTATAATTCCTTCTGTTCACAGTAACTGGTGATATTATAATGCTGTCTGTTCACAGTAACTGGTGATTTTATAATTCCTTCTGTTTACAGTAACTGGTGATATTATAATGCCTTCTGTTCACAGTAACTGGTGATATTATAATTCCTTCTGTTCACAGTAACTGCTGATATTATAATTCCTTCTGTTCACAGTAACTGGTAATATTATAATTCCTTCTGCTCACAGTAACTGGTGATATTATAATTCCTTCTGTTCACAGTAACTGGTGATATTATAATTCCTTTTGTTCACAGTAACGGGTTATATTATAATTCTGTCTGTTCACAGTAACTGGTGATATTATAATGCCTTCTGCTCACAGTAACCTGGTGATATTATAATTCCGTCTGTTCACACTAACTGGTGATATTATAATTCCTTCTGTTTACAGTAACTGGTAATATTATAATTCCTTCTGTTCACAGTAACTGGTGATATTATAATTCCGTCTGTTCACAGTAACTGGTGATATTATAATTCCTTCTGCTCACAGTAACTGGTAATATTATAATTCCTTCTACTCACAGAAACTGGTGATATTATAATTCCTTCTGTTCACAGTAACTGGTGATATTATAATTCCTTCTACTCACAGTAACTGGTGATATTATAATTCCTTCTGTTCACAGTAACTGGTGCTATTATAATTCCTTCTGTTCACAGTAACTGGTGATATTATAATTCCTTCTGTTCACAGTAACTGGTGATATTATAATTCTGTCTGTTTACAGTAACTGGTGATATTATAATTCCTTCTGTTTACAGTAACTGGTGATATTATAATGCCTTCTGTTCACAGTAACTGGTGATATTATAATTCCTTCTGTTCACAGTAACTGCTGATATTATAATTCCTTCTGTTCACAGTAACTGGTAATATTATAATTCCTTCTGCTTACAGTAACTGGTGATATTATAATTCATTCTGTTCACAGTAACTGGTAATATTATAATTCCTTCTGCTCACAGTAACTGGTGATATTACAATTCCTTCTGTTCACAGTAACTGGTGATGATATAATTCTTTCTGTTCACAGTAACTGGTGATATTATAATTCCTTCTGTTCACAGTAACTGGTGATATTATAATGCCTTCTGTTCACAGTAACTGGTGATATTATAATTCCGTCTGTGCACAGTAACTGGTGATATTATAATTCCTTCTGTTCACAGTAACTGGTGATATTATAATTCCATCTATTCACAGTAACTGCTGATATTATAATTCCTTTTGTTCACAGTAACTGGTGATATTATAATTCCTTCTGTTCACAGTAACTGGTGATATTATAATTCCGTCTGTTCACAGTAACTGGTGATATTATAATTCCTTCTGCTCACAGTAACTGGTAATATTATAATTCCTTCTACTCACAGAAACTGGTGATATTATAATTCCTTCTGTTCACAGTAACTGGTGATATTATAATTCCTTCTACTCACAGTAACTGGTGATATTATAATTCCTTCTGTTCACAGTAACTGGTGCTATTATAATTCCTTCTGTTCACAGTAACTGGTGATATTATAATTCCTTCTGTTCACAGTAACTGGTGATATTATAATTCTGTCTGTTCACAGTAACTGGTGATATTATAATGCCTTCTGTTCACAGTAACTGGTGATATTATAATTCCTTCTGTTCACAGTAACTGGTGATATTATAATTCCTTCTGTTCACAGTAACTGGTGATATTATAATTCCGTCTGTTCACACTAACTGGTGATTTTATAATTCCTTCTGTTTACAGTAACTGGTGATATTATAATGCCTTCTGTTCACAGTAACTGGTGATATTATAATTCCTTCTGTTCACAGTAACTGCTGATATTATAATTCCTTCTGTTCACAGTAACTGGTAATATTATAATTCCTTCTGCTCACAGTAACTGGTGATATTATAATTCATTCTGTTCACAGTAACTGGTGATATTATAATTCCTTCTGTTCATAGTAACTGGTGATATTATAATCCCCTCTGTTCACAGTAACTGGTGATATTATAATTCCTTCTGTTCACAGTAACTGGTGATATTATAATTCCGTCTGTTCACAGTAACTGGTGATATTATAATTCCTTCTGTTCACAGTAACTGCTGATATTATAATTCGTTCTGTTCAAAGTAACTGCTGATATTATAATTCCTTCTGTTCACAATAACTGGGGCTATTATAATTCCTTCTGTTCACAGTAACTGGTGATATAATTCCTTCTGCTCACAGTAACTGGTAATATTATAATTCCTTCTGTTCACAGTAACTGGTAATATTATAATTCCTTCTGCTCACAGTAACTGGTGATATTATAATTCCTTCTGTTCACAGTAACTGGTGATGATATAATTCTTTCTGTTCACAGTAACTGGTGATATTATAATTCCTTCTGTTCACAGTAACTGGTGATATTATAATGCCTTCTGTTCACAGTAACTGGTGATATTATAATTCCGTCTGTTCACAGTAACTGGTGATATTATAATTCCTTCTGTTCACAGTAACTGGTGATATTATAATTCCATCTATTCACAGTAACTGCTGATATTATAATTCCTTTTGTTCACAGTAACTGGTGATATAATTTCTTCTGTTCACAGTAACTGGTGATATTATAATTCCTTCTGTTCACAGTAACTGCTGATATTATAATTCCTTCTGTTCACAGTAACTGGTGCTATTATAATTCCTTCTGTTCACAGTAACTGCTGATATTATAATTCCTTCTGTTCATAGTAACTGGTGATATTATAATGCCTTCTGTTCACAGTAACTGGTAATATTATAATTCCTTCTGTTCACAGTAACTGGTGATATTATAATTCCTTCTGTTCACAGTAACTGGTGATATTATAATTCTGTCTGTTCACAGTAACTGGTGCTATTATAATTCCTTCTGTTCACAGTAACTGGCGATATTATAATTCCTTCTATTCACAGTAACTGGTGATATTATAATTCCTTCTGTTCACAGTAACTGGTGATATTATAATTCTGTCTGTTCACAGTAACTGGTGATTTTATAATTCCTTCTGTTTACAGTAACTGGTGATATTATAATGCCTTCTGTTCACAGTAACTGGTGATATTATAATTCCTTCTGTTCACAGTAACTGCTGATATTATAATTCCTTCTGTTCACAGTAACTGGTAATATTATAATTCCTTCTGCTCACAGTAACTGGTGATATTATAATTCATTCTGTTCACAGTAACTGGTGATATTATAATTCCTTCTGTTCATAGTAACTGGTGATATTATAATTCCCTCTGTTCACAGTAACTGGTGATATTATAATTCCTTCTGTTCACAGTAACTGCTGATATTATAATTCCTTCTGTTCATAGTAACTGGGGCTATTATAATTCCTTCTGTTCACAGTAACTGGTGATATAATTCCTTCTGCTCACAGTAACTGGTAATATTATAATTCCTTCTGTTCACAGTAACTGGTAATATTATAATTCCTTCTGCTCACAGTAACTGGTGATATTATAATTCCTTCTGTTCACAGTAACTGGTGATGATATAATTCTTTCTGTTCACAGTAACTGGTGATATTATAATTCCTTCTGTTCACAGTAACTGGTGATATTATAATGCCTTCTGTTCACAGTAACTGGTGATATTATAATTCCGTCTGTGCACAGTAACTGGTGATATTATAATTCCTTCTGTTCACAGTAACTGGTGATATTATAATTCCATCTATTCACAGTAACTGCTGATATTATAATTCCTTTTGTTCACAGTAACTGGTGATATTATAATTTCTTCTGTTCACAGTAACTGGTAATATTATAATTCCTTCTGCTCACAGTAACTCTGATATTATAATGCCTTCTGTTCACAGTAACTGGTAATATTATAATTCCTTCTGTTCACAGTAACTGGTGATATTATAATTCCTTCTGTTCACAGTAACTGCTGATATTATAATTCCTTCTGTTCACAGTAACTGGTGCTATTATAATTCCTTCTGTTCACAGTAACTGGTGATATTATAATTCCTTCTGTTCACAGTAACTGGTGATATTATAATTCCTTCTGTTCACAGTAACTGGTGATATTATAATTCCTTTTGTTCACAGTAACGGGTTATATTATAATTCTGTCTGTTCACAGTAACTGGTGATATTATAATGCCTTCTGTTCACAGTAACCTGGTGATATTATAATTCCGTCTGTTCACACTAACTGGTGATATTATAATTCCTTCTGTTCACAGTAACTGGTGCTATTATAATTCCTTCTGTTCACAGTAACTGCTGATATTATAATTCCTTCTGTTCACAGTAACTGGTGATATTATAATGCCTTCTGTTCACAGTAACTGGTAATATTATAATTCCTTCTGTTCACAGTAACTGGTGATATTATAATTCCTTCTGTTCACAGTAACTGGTGATATTATAATTCTGTCTGTTCACAGTAACTGGTGATATTATAATGCCTTCTGTTCACAGTAACTGGTGATATTATAATTCCTTCTGTTCACTTTAACTGGTGATATTATAATTCCTTCTGTTCACAGTAACTGGTGATATTATAATTCCTTCTGTACACAGTAACTGGTGATATTATAATGCCTTCTGTTCACAGTAACTGGTGATATTATAATTCCTTCTGTTCACAGTAACTGGTGATATTATAGTTCCTTCTGCTTACAGTAACTGGTGATATTATAATTCCGTCTGTCCACAATAACTGGTAATATTATAATTCCTTTTTTTTTCCAATAACTGGCTGAACCCTAATGACTGTTCTAATGCCCTTCTGCTGTAATGCAGAGCCATTTAGTATAATGTGGTATAGTTAGTGTTCCATAATAAACAGGTATGAATATGAAGATATATATATGAAAGTGTTGCCTATGTGATGAGTGGAAATAAATAAAACAAAAAATAGATCTGCCAATGACACCCCTTTTGCCCCAACCCGATAACACTTCAGACTGTATCTGGCCTTTTTGGTTTTCTCCATGGTGTGGGGGCCTTTGACCATGCAAAAAAAAAAATCTTTTATAGTTTGTTTGAACTGTATGTCCACTAATTGTGACTCAAAAGTATGAGTTTTCAATCAAATGTGGTTCAGAAATTGATGACCTGTGACTCAAAATCATGTTCTGTTAATTGTATGCAATATAGATAGATAAATAGATATATAGATCTACTTTACGTGACAGAATTAACAGAAAACCAAAATGTATGTAACTGAGACAAGAAGAATGAAAGTTTAAAACAGAGACAGTGCACAAGATCGGAACTTAGAACGCTGCACTGCCTAAATATGTTGAATGCAGATCACGGTACAGTGAGGATCATAAAATCTACCCTTTTCCTCACTGTAATGCAATCTCAGAGTTGGTATATAAAAGTTGCAAGGGGTGTGGGGGTGCAGGAGGGCTTGCCCCCCCCCTGCAAAAACCATAAGAAAATTACATTTCCTGCAAATTATATATACCTACTCTGAGATCTTGGGAAAAAATCATATTCCCTAATCCCCACTGTACCACAATCTCATTTTGACAAAGCCGGTGTTTTTCAATCAGCTGATATTCGATCAGCTGTGCCAGCTCTGTCAGCTTTTGATGGGCTGTTTTTTCAATGTGAGGTACTGCTCCCATAGTATAAATATATACATATATATATATATATATATATATATATATATATATATATATATATAAGGGCTAATAGTTTAATTGAATAATAAGGTAGGAGTGGTTGAAAGTATTTAATGCATTCTGATTTTTTTGTAACTATGTCTGATGAAGCGGATACAGCATCCGTGAAAGCGCTCACATCTCTTTGTTATTATAAGGTTTTTATTTGTGCTGTTGGAACTGCTCACTTTTTATATTGGACTATACCTATACTGGTTGAACTACAGATTGACTGCACTCCTTCCTGCTTGGGTTTTTTTGATATTTACGTTTGGGCTTTTGGATTTTGTATATCAACGCTTTGTTTGGGGTAAGGATGGAAGGAGTCGAAAATGGAGCGATAGCCAGTGGCACTAGTGATACACCAGTAACATCTTCGACTGGGAGACTAAGGAATATCTTATCTGAAACGGTAAACCCACTCATGCATATGAATAACTGTTTGTTAACTGACACAACTGAGAAAAATACAATGAATGAGCAAGCTATTAAAGTTGTTAAAAAAGACATTGAAAATGACTTATACAAATTCAAACGTTTGCAAAGTCAACGGCATCATTTAGAAGCTTGCCTCAGTTGTAACGTAGTCCCCCGAGGGCTAAGAATTCTCAACATGCCTATGTATGGTAATACATACCCTCAGTTATTGTCACAATGGCAACAGATTAACCTGAATGCTAGCAAGGCGTATCTCAAATTGTTAATAGAATTTTTTCAGCCCATTGAGTTTGAGCTGAGAGATCGGATTGTGGAATTACAAGCTAAATTAACTGAAATGTATGGTATAGATCCGGCTGAGAGATTTATGCATGATCTTATAGACAAAGTGCTGCGTTATGAACGTAACCTCCTTGAACATAAAAGGAGGAAATTAACAAGAGATATTGATGATTTTGCCAAGCAGAATGTTTTTGTTTGGCCTAGAGACAATATGGTCAGTGCAAGAGGAGCAGTGAATTCAGCTTCTATTAATTCTACTAGCGAGGTGAGCATAGCACGGAACAGCTATGGTTCTGACCATGCGCATGGTGATGCAACACAGAAACGGAAGGGTGAAGAGAGTTCTGGGTCTGAAGAGACAGAGCAACAGAGTGTAAATCGTACAGCAGATGCTACTTCACCCGATCCCATTCACTCAGTGTATACCACACCGACTGAGGTTCTTAATGAGTCACAATTAACCAACAATAGCCTGGGCAAGGATATAAGTAATAATTTGATCGGTGCAGCGAGTGTTGTGAGGCGGAAGATTCAACTTGAAAGGGCAGAGGCACAGAATTTTCCGGTGGCTCCCCTGCCAATACGACCTGGAAGAAAGAGGTCGATTGAGTTGGAGTTTTTCCTGCATCTAGCCCTAACCCTGCATTTTAACTTAGAAAAACCCTTTCCATAATACCACAACTACAAAAGACAGGCTCAGACCCAAACACAAGCTCCAACAAACATGCACAACACTAAACACTATCCCTTTACTTAACCCTTTGTCTAACCTTGCCCCCCCCCCCCATAGCTACACAAGTAAACTACCTCTGTCTACATTTTGACTTGTCTGCATTCTGATAGTGCTCTTCTAAGGGTCTACATTCTGAATGGCAACCATATTATTTGGGTGAAGCATGTTTGTTAAAGAGTTTATTTAATAGTAATTTTTTTGCTAGTAAATATTGTTGAATGGTTGGGTTTGTCTAATACTAAATAATTGAGTATTGGATTACCACATGAAAATTAAGTGGAAATAGGTAGTATTGCCTGCACTTTTGTTAGTCATGAAGGTTGTGGCATTCATTGTGTGTTTGTGTCTGTGTAACTGTTTGCAGGCCCGTATTATAGTAAGGGATATGGATGGGGATAGATTTGTACTGTGTTTGGGTTTAACATATGCAATAGTTTGCAGGTTATGGTTACAGTTAGTGTTACAGAAGGTAATAGGCAGGTGTGTGTGTGTGTGTGTGTGTGTGTGTGTGTGTGTGTGTGTGTGTGTGTGTGTGTGTGTGTGTGTGTATATGTCCTTTTGTCCTGTTTAGTGGTACTGTTAGTGAAAGGGTGTTTAGTATCCTAATATTGTATTTCAGCTATGGTGTGAATTTCACAACTTGTACGGTTAGAACAACAACTTTACTGTACTTAATTGTATATTTAGTTATTTATTGTCTGTGTTATTTTTCTCATGGAAGTTGATTTAAATTCTCTTTGAATTCTGTGGTAACTGATTTTGATTATTCTTTCTTTTTGAATTTTTTATTCATTTGTAGATGAAAATGAATTCCTTAAAAGAATGATTTCCTAAAGTATGAGTATCTTGTGCAGTGTACTAAATGCTATATATATTTAAAGGTAGCACCTAATAACGCTGGTGATCTGTGTTCCTTATGTCAAAAGATGGATGATTTGCTTTACCAATATTAGCAGTAAGTCTAGACTTACTGATGACAATTGCACGTGTGCAATTGGCAGAGACTGGAGAACTTACATATATTAATGACTGGACTGATGAGTTAAATAATGTTAGGCAAAGAGCAAATAGAATAGTAAGCAACACAAAATAAAAAAATGATAAATAACGTACAGAAGCCATCACCAAAACAACAAGCAGCACACACAATAGTAAAAAAACTTTTAATATCCAATTTTTAAGCACTTTCATCCCTCTAATCACAGGACTTCATGAAAACAGTAACAGCACACTGAAACAAGCTTTTAAAGCCGACATCTTTACAGACATTTAATTCATCCAATCAGAATTGTGATCTGGTTGCAACATTAAGTAGGCTATTCTTCCTTAAAAAAGTTGTTATTGTGTCTTCTGGCTTTTCCCGGTTAGGGGTCGCCACAGCGGAACTCCGGTCTGCTAATGATTGGTAGTTGATTTTTATGTGCCGAGTTACCAGCCCTGATGCACAACCTTCAACGAAGGTACGTCCATTCGCGCATGTCTTCATGCAGAAGGCACTCTAGCTGAGAATCGAACTGGACAGCGTCTTACTGTGAGGCGACAACGCTACCGCAGCATTGTCTATAATAAATGGTACTACCAAAAAGTAAATAAGGTCAGAGACTAAGAAAATTCTTGTTACCATCCACTCATCATGTTAATATATTGTACAAAAAGAACATCATACCCATCAAATAACATATGATTTAATCCAGGAGGCTCTAAAACCAAAACAAATCCAAGGCCGAAGTTCGCAAGCAGCAACTGCTTTATTTGGTAAAACCACTTAAACCCAAAACAAAAAAAAAATACATATATTTTAAGCTCTTTTGTCCCTTATAGGAATTTCATCAGAATATAAAAACAGTTAAGATACAAAACCTTTATACACACATCCATGAGCAATGGCAACAATTCCTTTGATATTTCAAGAGGGAGTATCTCCATCCATTCTTAGGCAAAGTAGTATCATATTGCCATCTAGTGTTCAGAAGATTTAAGTGCACTTCATCCTGACAGTGTCTAATCTTGCAAGCCAGCTAAAAAAACTATAAACTTTTTGTATCAAACAGACTTTGTTTTTATATATATTAGCTTCTGTAAAGAATCTTAGATAAAAAAATAAAATATCTTGGGGGAGCTGAACCATCTTAACAGTAAAGAATATAAAGTAATAGAATTCTGATGAAGTCCTTGTTACTGTGGAGAAAAGCCCTAAAGTTAATTAATAAAGTATAAGAGCTGCAGCTCTGTACATGTTTTTCTTTTGTTTTTATAAGTCAGTGATTGGCATATGCTATTAATACTGCCTATTGTAACATCTAATAAAAACAAATAAATAATGACCAGAACTATATTGTAAATAGTAAATAGTACAGATTCATAAGAACTGCTCCACATTAACAAGTTTTAAAAAAGTTCTCTATCTTCTGGTCAGAACAAATAGATTTGGAAAAACGCTGGTAATATAGTTGGATATTATTATATTTTCTGACCCACTATCACAGTTATAAAACACCTTCATCAAACAAGGATCAATACTTGTGTAATTAGCTGGATATTGATATACTTCAGGGGTAGAAAACAAACAGGTAATGATACAGAAAGCTAAATAAACATGAAAAATTTGGTAGCAGAAGTCCCACATAAATTCATTTTGAGATCTAGCATATCTAACTTGGTGTTTTCAGATTTTCCAAAAATCATCTGACTTTTCATTGATTAAATAGCAGACAACTGCTAACAGGATCAGTCATCCATAACAATAATTTTATAAACTAAATTGTATCCTGGGCAACCAAAACTGGTTTAGTTTTTAATATAAACAAAGGTAAGGCGATGTCATATGGCGAAAATGAAGCTTTATATGGCTATTCTTTTTTCAGCTTAACCTGTACTGATAAGGTCAGAAAAAAGTCCAAAACACTGCATGTCTACAGCTTGTGGGTTTGGCTTTATTGGCCCATATATACCCATAAAGACTTAAAAAGTAAAAAATTAAAAAGTCGTGGACATTCAGAAGTCATGTAGCTGAAAGACTGATATGTCCTTAAGGGATAATTTGCATTTATCTTATAGGCCTCTACTAAAGGAGGTTTACGGTATTACACAGTAAAGGCTGTTGCTTGACTGACTCTTTTTTGCAGTTTTTAATGAATGATTTGTCTGTCACCTTTTTACCCTGTTCTTGTTTAGGATATTTTGCAGGCACCTTAATGTCTGTGGGCATCTTACTTGCTGTAAAGCCCTGTGTTTCTAAGGTATAGCCAAAGAATCCACTTATGCTGTACTGACGAGGTCATAAGAGTCTGAAACATGGCATGCCTACACCTAGTGGGGTTTGGCTTTATTAGCTTGAATTTGCCCAGAAAGACTTGTAAAGAAAAAAGTCATGGGCATTCAGAAGCATTGTAGCTGAAACACTGATATATGTCCTTTAGTAGTCATTTGCATTTACCCCCCTACAGGATGTTTAAGGTATTACACAGAGAAAGCTCCAGTTTGAGTCTTTTTTTTTTTCTTGCAGTTTTTACAAACTGATTTGTCTGTGTAACCCTTTTATCCTTTTCTCTGTCTCTCTCTCACACACACACACACACACACACACACACACACACACACACACACACACACACACACAGACACACACACAATACAGGGCATGACAACCCTTTCGTTATAATGCTACACAGCAATACCCTTACCTATAACTTGTGTGTCAGGTATTTATTTCTACTTTAAGGTAAACAACCAGCATTCTCATTTTGTATGCAGTATGATTCTGGGCACTCTGTCTCATCAGGACTGTTAGAGGACTCTGACATTTTACAATTTATTGGACAATCCACCTCCCATGGCTAACCTGGTAATGTTTACAAGTCTGCCCAAATGTTATGATTTACTGTTACAGTGACTTTTCTTGATGAAGATGTTACAGTTGTGTGAGGTGTTTATCATAACAGTCAGTTTTCATTGAGAACTGAGTGCAACAGTAAAGATGCTCTCCCTCCCTCCTTCACCTCATTTGGAATCTGTATTCATAGATTTTGGCATTCTGAATTAATAAGATGTTCAATGTTTTTTCATTACACTGAGAATATTATATATTTATTTTCTGTTTCTGAAGTTACAAACACTGCCAAATATATCTGCTTGATTTAAATAATTTGTGTAATAAATTTGGACTGCAGTGCTACTTATTTTCTGTGAATAATAGGACAGTTCTCAACCTATACATTTGTAATGAGCAGTAATTCACTGTATTTCCTTTTGAGGAAGTTCTTCTGTTGTATGCACTTTCTCAAAGATCATGTTAATCAACATGTTTCCTTTGCACTTTTATGTCCAAAATGCATATTTACTAAAAGCTTTTACACACGCACTTTTCCATAGTATGCAATATGTGATGCCCCCTCTGTAGCCAGTAATCAAGGAGCCTGAATTCTCACCACTGACACTGGAGAGGGATGTTTACTTTGAACAAAAATGGACACATCCAGTATTGCCAGATGCGGCTCTCTGCATCAAGCACAATTTCCCTTAACAGCACACAGAGAACACACTCAGTCCAGGGTCTAGATTTCTCTCTTTCTCTGGGGCCCCAGTGAGACCCCCACTAGCACAGCTGTAGAGTTGAGTCCTCAGCCAAGTCCTCCAGCAACCTCTCTGTGAAACCAGTGCTTCATGTCCCTGCTTCAAACAGCTGACACACACATGCACACACACACACACACACACATACACACACACACACACACACACACACACACACACACACACACACACACACACACACGCACGCACCTACCTGGAAAAGGGTGCCACAGATTTACTAGCTATACCCCCCTTCTGCCCAGACTATAAGGTAATTACACAGCCACCAGACATTCCAAAGCCAGCTGCTCTAAGGCTCTTACAAGTGTACCCAATTATACTGAGTGAAAGTAATATTAATGCAATTGATAGTGTTTCACCAACTCAGTAAGGCTTTCAAGAGGGGCACAGAGTCACCAGATATATATAAGTACTCTCAAAGGTTAAAATATTCTCTAAAGGACCAGCCACAATGAAAAGTTTAAATGTATTTAATAATAAATAATAAAATAACATGGAACATCTATTTACAATAAACACCAGAGTTTCAATCACAGGGAATATTAAAATAACACAGATGAATAGATTCACACAGATACAGAAAAACATTACTTAACTAGTCTCACTATATTTTTCTGACTGATCTAAATAATCATTATTCCCTGGTCACTTACTGGAGCAAGACAAGATGAGGAAGGTGAGGGGGTCTTCCTTCTTTGTCAGGATCCAAAACAGAGTGCCTTGAGCCTTCAGTCTCATCTAGTATTAAAATATCATTACAGAGCTGGATTACAGAAGTATATCAAAAACATCTGGTCATATGACTTCTGGTTCTCAAATAACCTCCTTGGCTAGAAGCTGCCAAACTTTAGCACATATGTATCAATAATACACACACATAGAGCTTAGCTAAGATCTGTTGCAGCTTCTGGAAGTGATAAAACACTTCCACTCTTCCTACAGGAGCTAATAAACCATTCTCTGGCATAGACATTTCATCTCTGACTGCAATCAGAATTGTAAGATACAATCATTATGGCCTAAATTAAGTAATTTAGTTTCTTACTAGTTTTCTTGAACTAGTTTTCAAAGTTAGCTGGGATGAGATTAATGTCTCTTCTTCCAGTATCCTATTTGCAACAGTACAGTCTGATATAAATTTATATATTTGTTTTCTGTCCAGCAGGACACGCTTTTGACACATTTTAACACAAGCAACTTTACAAATACATTTTTCAATATAATCATCTGTACAAATCAGTTTGATATACAAATGACATAAAATTTATTTATTTAACATTTTTACTGGGAAAGTCCGACTGGGTCAGAAACCCATTTTCAGCAGTGCCCCGAGCAGAAAAGCTCCAAAAAGTACAAGAAAATATAAATGAACAAAGAAGTTTGATATTATACAAGAACAAGGTAATGGCAAGTATTAAATAATACAATAAAATACAATAGGAATACTAAATAAGTACAAATAAGTCGATATAAATAATAATAATAATGTGCTACATTAGCTAGAGTAATAAAAAACTATTAAACTTATTTTTTTATCAGATAGGATTGAGGCAAGATGTGAGTATGAGGCAGAGAATTAGTAAGTTAGAAACAGTCATATGTTTTAGAAAAAAAAAAAGAAAGTATGGTCAGGTATATCCAGATGAGAGCAAAAAAGGAATTAGAAAGTAGAAGGAGTGCACTTATTAGGGAAAGAGCAGGGGCAGGTTCAGTTCCATAGGAAATGTTTTTTAGGGTCTGTTTAAAGTTGTTAAAGCACTCAATGGTCGTAATATCTGTTGACAAAGAGTTCCAGAGCTTGGCAATAGAATGAGAATATAGGCACTGTCCAACTCTTTTGTTTGGAATGCAGATGACTAGGAGTTCTCTGTTCTCATATCGGAGGGCACTGGCAGGGATGTAGGGTTTTAGAACAGATTTGAGGGCTGGACAACAAAATTCCAGCTAGCTGTCCTGGCATATGTTACACATCCACTGCCCTTCTCCTGGCATAGGTGGCAATACCTCACATCGTAATGAAGCCAAACAATTGCAGAACAAAGCTTAGTCCATAGAACCAATACTGAAAATAAAAAGTACCAAGCAACGCTAATGCCGAACAAGTGTTTAATGAAACAGAGCTTTCATGTCAAACAAATCCTTCCATCAGTGTGTGAAAGTTCCAACACATACTAACCATATTTATATCATTAAAAATCAGACAGCCATTAATTATTTAATTAAACAATTGACATCCAAGTTAAAAACAATAATTAAAATTTAAAGGCATAGATCTCTATTTCAAGCACATTTGTTTATGGCTTAATACAGGTTTCAAAGAAATAGTTTGATTTAAACCTGGTAGTACATCTGCACAAAGACGTATTATCCATTGATATTCCTTCATTTCAAGTTTGTTATTCAAATCTTCACCCCGCACATCTTTATATACTCTATCACTCTAAATGAGAATTTATGTCCATTACCATATTCACTAATATGTTTATCTAAAGAGTTGGTATTAGTGTTTCTCCTGATTTCTGAATGATGCTCAGTTATTCTTTCCTTCAATTTTCTAGATGATTTCCCAACATAAAATGCCTGACATACATTACAGGTGGCTAAATATATTATATTGGTTGTGACACATGTTGCTGAACTTGAAAATACATAATTCTTTTTAGTTACTGGATGTAGAAAAACATTATTTTTGTTTATAACATCACAGCAACAACACTGGTAGCAGGGAAAAGTACCCAGCTTAGCTATTGCTACCCTATCATTCTTAACATTCATATCCTTATAGCATAGGTTCATAGGTTGGTATTAGGCTATCGGCCCTAGGGCCTATACAAGCCTAGTCATAACAATTCCTTGGCTATTTCTTCCCACAATATTTACTTCCGTGGACCCCTGTCTAGCAGGGCGACTGACGTGATCCTGGGGTGAATTTCCTATCTCCCATCCAATCGTCAAGGTTCCTTTTGAAGAGGGCCAAAGAGGCGCTCTGCTTGACATGTATGGGCAATCTATTCCAGACTCTGGGGAGTCTCTGGGTCAGGAACCTATCCCTCCAGCATGTTTTGTTCATTGTGATGACAAGGTTTAGATCCCTGGATCGTGTGGCTCTGAGGGATTGGGATTTCTTTAAGTGTAGCATGTCCAACAGCTTTGGGTTTGACATGGCCTTATATGTCTAGCAGAGATCGCTTCTGAGTAGATGATATGCGACAGAGTATAGCTGGAGACAGTCAGCATAGGGCATCTGCTTTAGGCCTGTGATTCTTTTAGTGAGGTATTTCTGCGGCCTTTCCATTTGTTGCAGATGTCTTGAGAGGTACATACCAAATGGGGTGTTGTATTCTATAATGGGTCTAATGAGTGATGAGTACAGTGGGACAATGACCTCCTTTTTTCTGGATGAAAAGCCCTTAGTGATGAGATGTGCCACATAAAAGGATTTCCTGACTGTTGTGGCGATGTGGTTATCAAAAATGAGACCACTGTCCACTTGTGTCCCTAAGTCTCTTATCACACTTTCGGTGTGTGGTGTACTGCCACCTATGTGGTAATTCATGGGTACATGTTTTTTTTCCCAAAGGGGATAACTATACATTTCTTAGCATTGAGCTTGAACCCATAGCTTCGGTACCAAGCATCTTTTCTGTAAGGCCCTTTTGTAGAATATCCACATCATTTGGGGATTCAATAATGCCTCCCAGAGCTAGGTACCATACCAATTATCAGACATAATTCTGGTAATGATGTTAATATACACCAATTATAGTTAATAATTATTTTTATTTCAGAAGTAGCTCTATTATATGCTGTCACAAGCCGTAATTTACCTATATTTGAATTTGTGTTAGTAATTACAGAAGATTCAGGGGATACTTCCATGGTAGTCGATGAAAAGTAGGGTTTTGTACTTTCTTCCCTGCAACTTAAAACATATTTAATTTCCATATCTAAAGACTCATTCATCCTTCAGTTCCTTCATTTGTTTTTTACATTCTTCTATAGAGGTGTTAAGTCTACTAACCCTAATAAACTCTGCCTTGGTAACACTCTTAAACACATGGGGGGACATGCATACTATTCCGATGAATGAATGATGTATTGAGAGTGGGTTTGTAGTAGATGACAGCCCTTCTTTTTTTACAGGGCACATAGTTATCTTTACTAATATTATAATTAGATACTAGTGGATGTGTTTTAAGGCCTTTCTTGTCTATCCATCGTATTACATTGTGTGTGTGTGTGTGTTATTTGTTAAATTACAGCCCTTCTTTTTATACAGGGCAGATCAATATTACATTATTGGCTACATTTCTCAGAGCCTTCTTTTCTCAAGGCTTTACTCGTTGTTTGTGTGCATATTGTTGTTAGAGCCCACTTTTTTTATAGGGCATTGTTACTGTGGTTTGCTAGAGTTGGTATTTGCCTTTGAAAATATGTCTCAGCAGGAAATGGAAAAAGCCAAGTCTGGCTTCAAAAAATGCCCAAGATGTAGGCAAAAGATGTCTATAACTGATGGACATACTGAATGTGTCTACTGTTTGGGTGAGGTACACTTTCAGGAAAGCTGTGCTATATGCCACTCCTTTAGCTCCATAGTGTTGCATGAGAGAAAAAGAAAACTCATGGATAAGGGTCTGCTGAAATCATCTTTCCAAGAGTCGCTGGATAAATCAGGCAAGCACTCCAAAAAGACTTCGGAACCGACAAAAAGTCCATCTACCTAGAAATCACCTTCTAGTAAAGCTTCGACATTGGTTCCACAGCCTTCGGAACTGACTGTCATTATGGTTAGGAGCCGGTCCTCGACCTTGGAGCCAGTATCTCCTACCTCAAAGTCTCCAATATTACAAGCTGTGGCTTTGTCACATTCTTCACGGGCCTCAAGTAGACTGTCTGATTTGGATGTGGACCGCATGGTGAAGAAGCTTCTACAAATACCGACGCTGGCAAAAATTTTATCGGCACTGACCCTGGGGGCTTCAGAGATGACCTTAGTTCCTCCAACATCTTCTGTTCCTCCTCCTCCAATCTGCATGGAAGTTTCCAAGCCAGAGAGCTTGGAACTGATGATCGTGGACCCCTCGGGTCCAACACCTACTCTAGGTTTTTAGGCCCCAACTGCCCTAATGTCTTTGGCGCCGATTGAAGGATCTCTGGGCTGACACTCGCCGGTCGGGTCTGGGGAGGATAGTAGGACCGACTTGTCGATGCCGACTTTACCTTTTGGGGCTTTGGTTCGAGTGAGTTTGGCCCCGACCTCTGGTCGGAGCCCACCATACTGGAGCAGAAGGTTTCCATCGAATCTTCAGATCCGATGGATTCCTTTCATTGGGACAGAGGGGCCTTCAAGGCTATGAGGAGGGCTTTGTCCACCCCGACAACCACTCCATCAGTTTGAGCAGCTCCCTCCTGAAAGGACCGGTGTCTGCCTCTTCATCACACGCTCCATTGAAGTGTAGAGATCCTGAGCCTCAGGAAGCCCCATTGGGTGAGCCATGTTCTTCCGAGACCTCTCCAGAAGCTCCCACTGAAGAAGTACCTAGGAAGAGACTCTGCAAGATGAAGCATCTGGACTCCCCACATGTGTCAGTCACTTCAGATACTGACTTGGATGAGTCAGAAGGGTCCCCACAGTCCCCCTCAGAAGATATCTCCTTTGCAGATATCTTAGAAATTCTTAAACAGAGGGGTGGCTGGAAATTTCTTAACCCTTCTGATGATGAGTCAGTCCTCCTGAAGGCTTTTGGGACTCAACCCTCCAATTCTTGGGTGTCCCCACCCTTCAATGAGTTGCTTGAATTACTCACTCGAAGGGCATGGGAGTCCCCAGACACCAGGAGCCTGTACCCAGGAGGCCTAACAAATTTATAACTAGCCCCCAAGATAGACCTTACCTTACTAAAGGAGTACCTGTTGATGCTATGGTGGGGGCAGCAGCCACCAAGAAGGAATTATCAGAGACTTCTTCATCTGTTCATCCTAATAGAGAATCCAGGATCATGGACAGATATGGGAAGCGTATGTTTAGTTTAGCGGCTTTTGTCCTTCGATCGCTGAAATACCTCACACATTTTACTAGACTGCAAAGGGATCTCCTGAAGGAGCTAGGAGACACCCTGCAGGGTTGAGTAGCTGCGGGGGTTTCAGAGAAGGTAACTTCCCAGCTCTCCACTCTTAATTCGATAGTGAACTCGTCCATGCGTCTATTGTCATATGCGGCTGATGGTACGAGCAGAGCAGTGGGTACAGGAATCGCTCTCAGGAGACATTCCTGGATGCGCTTATGTTCCTCTGCTGAACCCTTTAAGTCTTCCTTCATTAACATCCCCTTTGACGGTTTGTCCCTTTTCGGACCTAAGGTAAAGGAAACACTTACCAGGAGTGAAAAACATTGAAAGACCTTGTCTGCCATCGGAGTACGTTTTTCTACCCCAAATAGACCTTACCCCAAAGGGAGAGGAGGTGGAAAGATATGGTTCCGTAAATCTCAAGGATCTTTCCAGAACACTTGTGGTGAAACCCCCTCTAGAGGCAGAACAGGGGGTAATAATGGAAGACGTCACCCATGCGACAGAAGGTGTCCGCAGAACCAGAGCGACAGAAGTCAGTTCCTTGGCAAGCCCTATCAGCACTCCTGAAAGGAGGCCTGACTGTTCATCTCTGGAGGCAGTCGGGGATGCCTATCTTTGTACCTAGATGCCTGGTTAAAAATAACAAAAGACAGCTGGGTACAAAGCATAATATCCAGAGGATACTCAATTCCCTTTGCCACTTCCCCCTTTAGTAAAGAAAATCCCAGACGTTCCACCCAGTGACAGGGACCAAGCAGCCTTAGAGGTCTAAAGGTTGCTGGACAAAAGAGTCATCCAGCCAGTCCCAGCAGACCAGAGAGGATCTGGAACTTACTTTTTAGTTCCAAAGAAAACAGGGACTGGAGACCTATTCTGGACCTAAGCAGATTAAACAAGTCAGTAAAGAAGACGAAGTTCCGGATGGTCACGCTTTAGTCATTACTTCCCTTTTTGGGGAAAGACAATTGGATGTGCTCTATAAATCTTCCGGATGCGTACTACCACATAAAGATGGACAGACCATCCACTGATCATCTACACTTCCGGCTGAGAGCCAGCCATTATCAATTTCGCGCTCTGCCCTTTGGTCTCACTACAGTTCCCAGAGTGTTCACCAAATGTATGGCAGTAGTCACCATTCACCTAAGACGGTTAGGATTCCAGGTGTTTCCATATCTAGACAACTGGCTCCTTACTGCCACCACCAAGCATCAACTTATTCAGGCGATGGACACTACCTTAAATCTCTGCTATCAATTGGGTATTACCATCAACTTAGAAAAATCTGCTTTATCGCCATTGCAACAGACCGTCTTTATAGGAGCAGAACTAAACACAATTTCAATGACATTAAGTCTGCCTCCAGAAAGAATTTATCTCTTACGAAAACAAATATTAGACCTGCTTTCAAGGAAAAAAGCCCCAGTCTCAGTGGTACTCAAATTGCTAGGATCGATGGTGGCAGCAATCATTGGTATTCCACTTGCTCGAAAACACATGCGAGTCCTACAATGGCTCCTATTCTCTCAGTGTTCCTTTCAGGAACTTCCAATGTCACACCAAATTATCATAACGAATACGTTCAAGAAGGACCTTCAATGGTGGCTGACATCTCAATATGTAACTCAGGGCCGTCCATTCGTTCTGCCCAATCCCATAGCCACAGTGACCACGGAGGCTTCCTTGATCGGGTGGGGGGGCATTATCAGGAAAGAACAGCCCAAGGCACGTGGAAGAAACACGAGGCTCATCTGCATATAAATGTTCTGGAGATGAGAGCGGTACTTCTAGCATTGCAGTCCTTTCAAGACTCTCTACCTCTGGGAACAATTGCGATTCAGACAGACAAACATGTCAGTGGTCTGGTACATAAACAAGGAGGAACCAAATCTTACCCCCTGTGTCGAGAAGCCATGAGAGTATGCCAGTGGGCAATCTCCACCCAGCATTTTCTGAAAGCAATGCACATCCCAGGGAAATCCAGTGTGATAGCAGACAAGCCAAGCAGGGCAATTCTACTGCCTCACTAGTGGTCCCTAAAGAAACAAGTAGCGGAACAGATATTATACAGGTGGGGCCAGCCTTGCTGCAATCTCTTCTCAACCCCAACAAACACGAAATACAGAAACTACTTTGCCCTGATTCCCACACCGGGGGATGCCCCAAGGGATGCACTGGTGTGCAATTGGCCCCTGGGTCTCCTTTATGTCTTTCCTCCCTTCCCTCTGATTCCCAAAGTATTACAGAAAGCAACATTTCTGGGAAGGACCATGATCTTAATAGCCCTTACTGTCCTCGGAAAATTTGTTTTCCCTTCCTCCAGCTTCATCTCTTGGAAGAATCCTGGATCCAGTTTCGGATCTGTTGACCCATTCATCGGGGGCTCTTCATCATTCTCTTCATTCCCTCAAACTGACAGCGTGGCTGCTCCAATTCACACAATAGCCAGGATTTACAACCTCTCAGCTGAGGCCCAACATATTATAACATCCTCTCATAAATCATCCACCAGAAAGTTATATCTTAGCAAATGGAAGAGATTTTCTTTATGGACATCTCAGAATGATGTTGATCCTTATCTATCTCAGAATGATGTTGATCCTTATCTAGCTCAGAATTATGTTGATCTTTATCTATCTCAGAATGATGCTGATCCTTATCTATCTCAGAATGATGTTGATACTTATCTATCTCAGAATGATGTTGATCCTTATCTATCTCAGAATGATGTTGATCCTTATCTATCTCAGAATGATGCTGATCCTTATCTATCTCAGAATGATGCTGATCCTTATCTGTCTCAGAATGATGTTGATCCTTATCTATCTCAGAATGATGCTGATCCTTATCTATCTCAGAATGATGTTGATCCTTATCTATCTCAGAATGATGTTGATCCTTATCTAGCTCAGAATGAGGTTGATCCTTATCTCTCTCAGAATGATGTTGATCCTTATCTATCTCAGAATGATGCTGATCCTTATCTGTCTCAGAATGATGCTGATCCTTATCTAGCTCAGAATGATGTTGATCCTTATCTAGCTCAGAATGAGGTTGATCCTTATCTATCTCAGAATGATGTTGATCCTTATCTATCTCAGAATGATGTTGATCCTTATCTATCTCAGAATGAGATTGATCCTTATCTATCTCAGAATGATGTTGATCCTTATCTAGCTCAGAATGATGCTGATCCTTATCTATCTCAGAATGATGTTGATCCTTATCTATCTCAGAATGAGATTGATCCTTATCTATCTCAGAATGATGTTGATCCTTATCTATCTCAGAATGAGGTTGATCCTTATCTATCTCAGAATGATGTTGATCCTTATCTATCTCAGAATGATGCTGATCCTTATCTTTCTCAGAATGATGTTGATCCTTATCTAGCTCAGAATGATGTTGATCCTTATCTATCTCAGAATGATGCTGATCCTTATCTATCTCAGAATGATGCTGATCCTTATCTATCTCAGAATGATGTTGATCCTTATCTATCTCAGAATGATGCTGATCCTTATCTATCTCAGAATGATGTTGAGCCTTATCTAGCTCAGAATGATGCTGATCCTTATCTAGCTCCGATCCCATCTATACTAGAATTTCTAACTAAACTTTTCAACAAATGAGCTGCTGCAGCTACCATTAAAGTTTAATTAGCAGCAATCTCGAACTTTCATCTTGGCTTCCAAGGCTCCAATGTCATGCCACATCAACTTGCTAAAGCCTTTCTTAAAGGTACCATTCATTTGAGGCAACCAATCAGAGCAGAAGTCATGCCATGGAATCTAAACTTTGTTCTCTCCAGGATCATATTACCTCCCTTCAAAACAGCCTCGTCCTGTCCTTTGAAATTCCATTCATGGAAGACTATATTTTTGATAGCCAATACTTCTGCTTGCAGGATTTCTGAATTGCAGGCCTTGACCATCAAACCTCCTTATCTGATCTTTTTTAATGACAGAGTTTCACTCAGAACTAATCCATCCTTTTTACCAAAAGTTTGTTCAGAGACAAATCTTAACCAGTCCATTGAGTTGCCTGTTTTCTTTCCTCAATACACAAATAAGATGGAACACATACTGCATAAACTTGATGTTCATAGACAACTCCGATTTTATCTAGATAGAACAAAACAATTCAGATCAATGGATCAACTCTTTGTTTCCTTTTCAGAGTCAGAAAAGGGCGCCCAAGTGACAAAAGTATCCTTAGCAAGATGGCTATCAGATTGCATTTTCTTCATTTATAGTTCATAGAATGCCCCCTTACAACAGAAAATAAAGGCCCACTCTGCTAGAGCTGTTTCAACCTCATTAGCCTTTTCTGCAAGGTTACTATTAGATTCTATTTGTGGAGCAGCTACCTGGTCAAGACCTCATACCTTTATCACTCATTACAAAGTAGACAAGGCCTCCAGGCAAAGGACCTCTTTTGGTTCCACAGTTCTGAGGAATATTCTCCCGTGAGTCACCTGAGAAAGATGGTGCTTGGGACGCTACCCATCAGTAAGAATGAACGGTGAGATAGAACAACTTCACATAACGAAGTTATGTACTCACCATAAGTTCCTTGTGAGTTGTTCATCTCGCCTTCATTCTTGCGTCCCACCCTTCAACCTCCACCCAGTCTACTTGAGGTCCGTCACCTTTCTTATATGGTGCTTTGTCTCCTATCCAACTCCCTGAGTGGCATATTTATACTACTAGGTAGTCAGTTGGCAGCAAACAAGATCTGAGGGAAGATCGGGGTGCATCATGGGATAGGGAGTTGGCCTCGAGCTGGTTGAAGACCTCGAGCTTTTGCAGTTGGCCGAGTCCCGGCTCCGAACCCATCAGTAAGAATGAAGGCGAGATAAGCAACTCACATGGAATGTTATGGTGAGTAGATAACTTCTTTTTTTTTACATCCAGTAACTAAAAAGAATTATGCATTTTCAAGTCCAGCAAAGTGTCACAACCAATATAATATATTTAGCCACCTGTAATGTATGTCAGGCATTTTATGTTGGGAAATCAACTAGAAAATTGAAGGAAAGAATAACTGAGCATCATTCAGAAAACAGGAGAAACACTGATACTAACTCTTTAGCTAAACATATTAGTGAATATGGTAATGGACATAAATTCTCATTTAGAGTGATAGAGTATATACAGATATGTGGGGTAGAGATTTGAATAACAAACTTGAAATGAAGGAATATCACAATCGTCTTTGTGCAGATGTACTACCGGGTTTAAATCAAACTGTTTCTTTGAAACCTGTATTAAGACATAAACAAATATGCTTGAAATAGAGATCTAGGCCTATAAGTTTTAATTATTGTTTTTAATTGGGATGTCAAGTGTTTAATTAAATAATTAACGGCTGTGTGATTTTTAATGGTATAAATATGGTTAGTATGGGCGGCCGCAGTGGTGCAGCGGTTAGCGTTGCCACCTCACAGCAAGAGGTTCTCCGGTTCGATCCTCAGCTGGAGTGCCTTCTGTGTGGAGTCTGCATGTCCTCCCTGTGGTCATGTGGGTTTCCTCTGGGTGCTCCAGTTTCCTCCCACATCCCAAAGACATGCTGTAGGTGGATTGGATACTCTAAATTGGCCCTAGATGCGAGTGCATACATGTGCGTGCCTTCCGTGGAAGATTGGGCGCCGGGTTGACAACTCCACACCATAATATTCCACTGCCAATCACGAGCAGACAGGTGATTTACTGTGGCAACCCCTAATTGGGAAAAGCCGAAAAAAGAAGAAGAAGAAATATGGTTAGTATGTGTTAGAACTTTTATACACTGATGAAGGGTTTGTTTGACCTGAAAGCTCTGTTTTATTAAACACTTGTTCAGTATTAGTGTTGCTTGGTTTATTTTATTTTCAGTATTGGTTCTATGGACTAAGCTTTGTTCTGCAATTTTTTGGCTTCTTTGACATTTGTATTGATATCCAAATGCAGAGACGCTTTAAATTCTACAACACAGCCTACAAATGAGTCGCAAACTATATAAGATTCTGGTTTTATCTTCTAATCCACTCTTGGACTGTACTAAAAGAACTGTATTATCCCAAAATAAACCTCCCCAGTAAAATGATGATGAACGTAATTATTTACATCTATTTGTCATTCTTGAGAAGAAGGTAAGAAAATTTAAAGCACTACAGTGGTAGCGCTACTGTTTTTTGGTGTATTTGGAATTGGGCATAGAGCCTTGTGACTTAAGAGTCCTGAAAATGCCCTCATACACTAATTTATATCCTGCCGTGTTGCAAAAATTGCAGGAGATGAATTAACAGCTTGGCTTGGACTACATGAAGTTAATGAATGATTTTTTTTACTAAGACTGAAGCAGAGCTGCACAATGAAATACATGAATTAGAAAATAACATCTCTGCATCTAACTTATTTTCTAAATATGTATCTGACTATGATAAATTGCTTGAAATGTTCTCCAAACTGGATTAGAGCTTTGAGAAGGCTAAAAGGCATAAACTGAATAAAAACATTAATGATTACAGTAACAGCCAGATTTTTGCCTGGCCGAAAATGAAACGTAACACTGAGATTGTTGGGAATCCTGTTTCTGTTCCAAATAAGCAGTCTAACTCCTTAGATGAGTTGGATGATGTTACTTTGCCTTTAAATGCTGCCCAGCAGAGTAATATACAGTCTAACTGCAATGAATCTCAAGAGAATGGATTGATGGCTAATTCAATCAATGAAATGCCATCAGCATCATTGGTGTCATCAGCGAATACATGGCCACCACTGATAAGGAACTCCCAGTCCACTGTGGTGTTTTTTTCATTGGAACAGATGGTTGTACACCCAAAATTACTAGAACAGGTTATGGTGAAGAAACGAGAGCATTCCAGGAGTCGTTCCATACAAAGTAAACGAGGAAGGAGTCGAAGCAACTTCAGAATTCAAAAATAGCTACTTTGAAAGGTACTATTAATGTGAATTCTGTCATTAACTTATCAAACAGAAAATACATCCCTGGGATCACTTCATTGGCTCTGCTTGACAGAGGATCAGTTAATTAATCAATGGGGTGGCGAAAGCCGACACACTCTGGCTAGGATTATAAATGCCCTCTGGCAGATTGCCTAGTACCTATCTATGAACCTAAAGACAGAACTTACACCTTCTGATTTAACATTGTTAAACAAGGGACTAAAGTTTATTCCCTGTGCTGTTGATGGTTTAAATTCTGTATCGACAGATTTTCAAGTCTTTGCTCGCAACTTAGATTTAAAACATATTTAAACAAGAGGAGAAATTACAAAATAATATATGTAAATGTTCAAGCGTTTTTGTACCAAACAGCCACCCATTGGTTTCTGCCTTTTCTACTGTCTGTGAAAGTCAGATTGGACAAATGTACAATAATGGTTCTTTTAGGAAGATGTTTAACCTATCTATTGATGAAAGTGCTTCCTTGAAAACACTAATGTTGGATGGTAGTATCATTATAAAAGAAGAAGATAAAGGTGGTGCTGTTATTAGGGATAAGCAAATGTATCTTAGTAATATGTCTTCTTTTTTAGCTGATGAGAGTACATTTAAGAGTGTGAACAGTAAATATGTGAATAGGTCTATAAATGTTATTAATACAATGATATAAATTTACAGCTGATGAATGATATTAGCATAGACTTATACCAGGATTTTACTGTAACACATCCTAAATTACCTATTCTATACGGGCTACCGAAGGTCCATACAAATTTGGAAACCCACCCCCCATGAGACCAATTGAATCTGGGAGGGGTTGGGTGACGGTGCTCATCTCGATATATTTACAAAGTATATTATCTAAACAGTTATAGCATGTGAAAAGCTATATACAGGATACTGCTGATTTTCTGAAAAATCTTTCCAGCTGGTTTATGACATACAAATCTATGGGTCTTACTAGTAAGGTTCTGATGGTCACTGCTGACATCCAGTCACTCTTTGCTGTTATACCTAACAACTATGGTATAGATGCTATCAGGGAACTGTTGGTAAGAAGTGGCCAATATTCAAGTAGATTTAGTGAAATTATATGTGAACGATTTCAGTTAGTACTTGATAATAACTACTTTGTATTTAATGAAAAATGTTTCCATCAGATATCTGGCATAGCAGTGGGTACTCCCATTGCCAATACATATGCCAACTTAGTATTAGGTAAATGGGAGACTGAATTTATATACCATGGTCCACAGCAGTATTTTGAGAAAATTGGTTGTCTTAAGAGATTTGTGGATGACCTGTTTTTTATTTGGCATGGTGATAGGGATGAACTTAAAATCTTTTTGAATTATTTGAACAATAGTACTGACTCCCTATATTTTTCCATGACATGTTCAGAGACTAGTATTAATTTATTGGATGTAACAATATGTTTGATGGGACTGAAATTCAAATTACTGTTTTTAAAAAACCCACACACAGAAATAAATTCCTTCATCGGAATAGTATGCTTTCCCCCCCATGTACTTGAGTGTTACCAAGGCACAGTTTATTAGGGTAAGTAGACTTAACGCCTCTAATGAAGAATGTAAAAAACAAATTAAGGAATTGAGGGATGAATTTATTGAGAGGGGCTATAACAATGAGTCTTTAGACATGGAAATTGAATGTTTTAAGTTGCAGGGAAGAAAGTACAAAACCCTACTTTTCATGGACTACCAAGGAAGTATCCCCTGAATCTTGTCTAATTGCTAACATAAATTCAAATATAGGTAACTTACAGTTTGTGACAACATATACTAGAGCTACTTCTGAATTAAGAAAAATTATTAAGAATAACTGGTGTATATTAACATCATCAGAAGGAAGAAATTGTTGCAAAAGAGAGTTAAATCCCATGAGTGGAAGAGCTCCCTGGTCAGCCTCAGCAAGAAGCTGAGATCCCTTATAAGATTCTCCAAAGCTAGCTATGAAAACAAGATTGCCACTGATTCCAAGGACAACCACAAAGCATTCTATAGCTATGTCAAGAATCTCAATGGCAACACACAGATCTGCTCTGAGTTACAGCACAATGGTACAAAAATTACAGAACCAACTGATATTGCCAACACCCTGGCAGATATGTTCAGTGCTAACTTTACCCCCCTCTCACCCCCTAAAGGGCCCATACCTGTACAGGAAGAATGCAGAGTCCCTGTAATCACAACTATGCAGGTAAAAACTGCACTCTCTAAAGTCAAAAACACAGCATCCATGGGACCGGACAACATCCCAGGCCGTGTTTTACATGAACTTCGAATGAACTGGCTCCCCACGTAAGCACCATGTTCAATCATAGCCTCACGTCAGGCTTTGTGCCCACTGAATGGCACACAGCAGCAGTTATCCCACTCCACAAAGGGGAGCCACCACTGATCCTGGTAACTATCCCCCTATTAGCTTGATGAGCCTGGTCTGCAAGGCCATGGAACGTATCATCATGGAATTTATAAACAAAGACATTGGTAACCTCCAAACTTTGGACCCCACCCAGTTTGGGTTTGTGAAAGGCAGATCTTGCCTCCGGAACCTGATCGACTTCTTTGAGCAGTCACCAAAGCCGTAGACGAGGGTAAGGTGGTACACACAGCCTATCTTAACATCGCCAAGGCTTTCGACACCATCCCCCATTCTGGAATTATAGCTAACTCACTAAAGTAGATATAAATCCCTATGTCACAAGATGGGTTACCAAGTGGCTCACTGACGGATCCCACACTGTAAAAGTTGCAGACTCAAAATCTGACTTCAAACCAGTGACAAGTGGAGCACCACAGGGTTCAGTCCTGGGACCTCTCCAGTTTGGTATCTACTTCTCTGATGTACAGGCTAACACAAAAGGCCTCTGGCTAATGAAGTTTGCAGATGACTTCAAACTAGGAGCTATAGTCGAGTCCCCAAATGATGTGGACATCCTACAGAAGGGCCTCAGTGAAACAGATGCCTAGTGTTAGAGCCATGGCCTCAAGCTCAATGCCAAAACGTACATTGTTATCCCCTTTGGTAAAAACTCTGTACCCATGAACTAAAACATAGGCATCAGTCTTCTTAACACCGAATGTGTGATGAAACCTTGGGACCCGGGTGGACAGTAGTCTATCCTTTGATAATCACATTGCCACAGTAGTCAGGAAATCCTTCTACATGGCACACCTCATCACAAAAGGGTTCTCATCCAGGAAAAAAGAGGTCATTGTTCCTTTCTACTCGACACTCATTAGACCCATTATAGAGTACAACACCCCTTTTGGAATGTACCTTACAAGACATCTGTAGCAGCTGGAAAGGCCACAGAAGTACCTCACAAAGAGAATTACTGGCCTCAAACAGATGCCCTCGTCTCAAAAAAAATTGCCTACTCCAAGGTGATCTCTGCCTAACATATAAAGCTATGTCAAACCCAGAGCTGTTGAACATGCTACACCTAAAGAAATCCCAATCCCTCCGAGCTACACACTCTAGGACCGAAACCTTGTCACCACAATAAACAGGACTTGCTGGAGGGATAGATTCCTGTCCTAGAGACTTCCCA
Organism: Protopterus annectens; assembly: GCF_019279795.1. Taxonomy (NCBI): domain Eukaryota; kingdom Metazoa; phylum Chordata; order Ceratodontiformes; family Protopteridae; genus Protopterus; species Protopterus annectens. The sequence continues at coordinate 110,698,244 of NC_056747.1, forward strand.
TACTCTGGAACAAGCTACCATTCTATGTCAAGCAAAGTTCCTCATTAACACACTTCAAGAAAAATCTTGATGAGTGGATGGGAAATAGGAAATACACCCCGAGGATCACTTATATGGCTCTGCTCGACAGGGGCACAGGAAATTAACTTTCTTGGGTTGGCGTAAGCCAGGGAACTTTGTTGGCTAGGCTTACTTAGGCCCTTAGGCCGATAGCCTAGTACCTACCTAGGAACCTATTACCAGAATTGTGGCTGATAATTGGTCTGTTACCTAGCTTTTCATATAGAAATTGTCAGAACCTAAAACAGACATTATGGTAAAAGGATATGAATGTTAAGGATGATAGGGTAGCAATAGCTAAGCTGGATACTTTTCCCTGCTGCAGTTGTTGTTGCTGTGATGTTATAAACAAAAATAATGTTTTTTTCCATCCAGTAACTAAAAAGAATTATGTATTTTCAAGTCCAGCAACATGTGTCATAATATATTTGGCCACCTGTAATGTATGTCAGGTGTTTTATGTTGGGAAATCAACTATAAAATTGAAGGAAAGAATAACCGAGCATCATTCAGAAATCAGGAGAAACACTGATACTAACTCTTTAGCTAAACATATTAGTGAATATGGTAATGGACATAAATTCTCATTTAGAGTGATAGAGTATATAAAGATGTGCGGGGTGGAGATTTGAATAACAAACTTGAAATGAAGGAATATCAATGGATAATACATCTTTGTGCAGATGTACTACCAGGTTTAAATCAAACTATTCCTTTGAAACCTGTATTAAGCCATAAACAAATGTGCTTGAAATCGAGATCTATGCCTTTAAATTTTAATTATTGTTTTTAACTAGGATGTCAATTGTTTAATTAAATAATTAATGACTGTGTGATTTTTAATGGTATAAATATGATTAGTATGTGTTAGACCTTTTATACACTGATGAAGGGTTTGTTTGACCTGAAAGCTGTTTTATTAAGCACTTGTTGAGTATTAGCATTGCTTCGTTTATTTTATTTTCAATACCTCACATCATCACAGTGTGCACTTGCAAAGGCTCAGAAAACAAAGAAGTCATATAACAATATAGAGTATATAATACAGCAAAAATAAATACATAAAAATCTAGACTAAAAAACTTAAACTTTTATTGTACAACCTTTCACACCATAGTACTACTTCAGTAAAATAAATCACTAAGGCATATGGATGCAGTAGTACTTCTTCAGGTAGTCTACAATTATTAAGGTATATGGATGCTTAATAATGCTAAAAGGTCATTTGACTAAAATAAGTTTTTAAAGCCATAACATTTAGAAAATGTCTGTCAATCAGTGTCCCAGTAATTCCTGAGGGAATGTCAGCTCTCAACCTAGTTATCCATTTGTAGTCAGTGATTTCAGTTTTATCAAGAAGGACGTCACCTTTCATAATAATATGTAACACATTTCCTAACCCAGTAAACAAGTTCATGCTCCAAACCAAAAGAGGTATTGGGAAATAATCAGAATGGAATAATTAAGTCTGCTGACAATAGAAGAGCAATAGCAGATATGAGCAGAGTACAGTGTTTATATAAAAAGCTTTGGTATTAAAGACATTGTAAAGGAGATACTGTTTGATATAACATTGAATGACTGTATTTCTGATTTTCTTTTTCATTTTTTTATCTTTTACACCAAACTGTTTCTTTATACTGTGCATTGACTGAAGTACCTAAAAACTCACCTAATCCTTCAGTAAGACTGATTGTCTCCTCTAGAAACAAGATAACTAAACTAATTTCATGGTCTGCTCTAGAGAGTGGATAACTAAACTCATGTCATTGTCAACTCTAGAAAGTGGATAACTGAACTCATTTTGTTTTCTCCTATATAAAGTGGATAACTGAACTCATTTTGTTGTCACTTCTAGAGAGTGGATAACTGAACTCATTTTGTTGTCACCTCTACAGACTGGTTAACAAACTAATTTATTGTCTGCTGTAGAGAGTGGATAACTGAACTCATTTTGTTGTCACTTCTCGAGAGTAGATAACAAACTCATTTTATTGTCTGCTGTAGAGTTTGTATAACTGAACTCATTTTGTTGTCACCTCTAGAGAGTGGATAAACTAATTTCATTGTCTACTCTAGAGAGTGGATAACTAAACTCATTTCATTGTCTGCTGTAGAGAGTGGATAACTGAACTAATTTTGTTGTCACCTGTACGGAGTGAATAACAAACTCATTTCATTGTCTGCTGTAGAGAGTGGATAACTGAACTCATTTTGTTGTCACCTGTACGGAGTGAATAACAAACTCATTTCATTGTCTGCTGTAGAGAGTGGATAACTGAACTCATTTTGTTGTCACCTCTAGAGAGTGGATAACTGAACTCATTTTGTTGTCACCTCTACAGAGTGGATAACAAACTCATTTCATTGTCTGCTGTAGAGAGTGTATAACTGAACTCATTTTGTTGTCACCTCTAGAGAGTGGCTAACAAACTCATTTCATTGTCTGCTGGAGAGAGTGGATAACCAAACTCATTTATTTGTCTCCTCTAGAGAGTGGATAACTGAACTCATTTTGTTGTCTCCTGGATGACTACACCCATTTCTTTGTATTTGGATAGCTCATTGAAAACAGTATGTTAGTAGCTGCACAAAATACAGTAATAATATTTAGTATCATTTGAGGTAATGATCTTGGAACTTTAGATGATGAATCCCTCTTTACATGTTTCTCAAAGATTATGGAATAGAGTCTGTTAGATGCCATATATGTAAATATACATCTATGCATGCAAGAGAAGACAACATATGTGATTTAATGTCACTGGTTTTAGACAACAATATCTTTCTCTTTCATGATATTTATTACAGGTAGCACACTGGCATAGTGATATCTGCTTCCATAACAAATACTTCTGCCAATATAGTTCTTCCTGTATAGGAACAGTAATTTGTTTTATCAAGTAAGAATAATTTTTATGGACACATAATTATTTTACAAGTCCTTTCTGGATGACATTTGTCATTTTTTTGAGGGTGTGAACATGAATTATGAGTTGTTTGTAGGCTATTTATCTCACTTGACAAAATTATTTAAAAGTGAAGCCACATCGTTCCAAGAATCAGACTTTTAGGTCTAACAGTAATTTGCATGAATAATGAGGTTACCACTATACATACAACACCTGTAAGAGTAAATGCTTATTTGCATAAGACCAGCATGCACCCAGGTTTATCTTTAGGAATGCAGTATATGGGCTGATTCTCAGAATTTCATGATACACAACTAATGGTGAGACAAGTGGGTACCAAACAAATAGAACTTACAAAGGATTTTTAAAGCAAGGGGCTATAACAACTATATATGCTCAAAAAAATAGAACACGAGTATTATGAGAGAGGCTTGCAACATCAAAGAGCAGGAAACATATGACCATTAAGGCCAAATCTGCAATACATTATCCTTGACATAGCAATGCCATATTTAGATCCTTTGATAACCCGAGTGTCTTTATGGGTACAAAACCAAATTAAGCATTCAGGCATGTGAGTAATTTAAAAGTGAGTCTGCACTACGAAAATAGTAGACAGAAGTATATAAATTATAAAATGAGGAAATATTAGGAAGGGATCTGTACTCTGCTATAACTGCATGCAATGCAAACACATATGTAAAGAAAAAGTAATTAGGCATCCAGTATCTGGTAAAATTATACATTCTGATGTCCCTACCAGATGTTATTTTCATTTTTATTTATTGGTTTTGTTGACCAGCATAGTACAGCTGGGCTGTGATAGCTCCTTTTCAGTGGATACCTGGGGAGAAAAGCTCCAGTTCTAAAATAGTTTTGTGCAATAGAGAAAAATGTGAAGTTTAAAGGTACAATAAGTGAAAAGCAGCTAAACTAGAGAAAATCAACAATCAGTAAAATATAGTGTCATTACATATCAGTATATGACAAATTGGCATGCACAATGAGGTTTAAAATGTAATTTACACATTTATATTTATAGGTATGAGAAATATGAGACAGGAGGTGTTTGGGATAAGAGTAGAAAGCAAGCAGAGAGGAGGTGAGGAATGTGAGTAGTACACATATTTATTAGCTGATATAAAGGAAATTGTAGTGTAATTGAGGTAGATGTAGAAGATATTGAGTATGAGGTGGAATTTTGCTGGAGACAAGTAATTGCCATGGGCTGAGTTGAGACAGTATAAGTAGTAAAGACAAAAGGGGTTGAAGACAATAGGAAATTTCCATTAAAAATTTGCTTTGTTGAGGTATATAGTGGTAATGTAGGTATGTAAGGGCCAAGGTAGTCTACCCTGAGGCTGTGCAAGAGCAAAGCCAAGTGTTTTTAAAGTGTTGTTTTATCAAGTTTGAAGCTGGGTAGGTTGGCTTGTTGTCTGATGTTGGCAATGATTCCAGATTTTGGAGACATAATTTGGGTATAAGTACAGGCCTGCAGATTGAGGTTCCACGACGGCTTACAGTGCAGGACAGTTTTGTGTTTTTTCCTGTTATAGCATAAACAGTTGCTAAATGGGAGACTGATAAATAACATGGACGTTCTAGCCAACCTATCTGTTTTAATTCTAGGCAGTGTTGGCATTTTGCAGATTTGGTTAGTGGCAAATTTGGCTATGTTATTATAACATTATTCGTTTTTTGGTAGTCAAAAATTGCTGAAGATTGGTTTTGATGAGGAGCTATGTATAGCAGTTAACACAGAAGATATACAGAGGCTTCTGTTTTTGGCATTACTATTTAAAGTGTTTGTTGTGATGTAGGAGTCAGTTTTATTGTGGGTTTTCTTGATAGCTTGTATTTGAATATCAAACTTTAGGTGGTTATCTATAATGACACAAACCAACTTTGTATGGGACGCATTTGATAGAAGTGTGAAGATGAAATGGTATTATGGGATTATCACTTACCTAGCTGATTGTAATAAATGTGAAGTATTTTACATTGGCAAATGTAACAGTAGATTGAAAGAGTGAATATGTGAACCATTTCTGAGGTAGGTTAAGATGCATGTTGGTGTAAAATAAAAGCTTATGGTTTCTTTGAGCTAGATTTGCATGTACGTTTGTGTGTGCTCTGTGTCTGTTCTTTGATTTTATTCTCAAGCTTAGAATTTACTCACTTGAGCTGACATTAAATGCTGTGTATATAAGACAGCCTTATGTCAGCTGCATCAGTAACTAAATGATTGTGTGACCTGCTTTGGTTCCTTAAAAGTAGAAAGGCAGTACTGGGGAAAAAGTATGTGGAAATGGGACAGAAAATATGGATAAGCTCAAATATTATGGTTTACTTTGCAGCAATCTCTCCCTAATGATGTTCTGTTAAAGTAAATACCTTACACAGCTGTGCTGTGTCTTTGTGGCATAGATCAGCCATGTAGGGGATGTCTGCAGGCTGTGATATGAAGGATGAATGTAATGGCAGATCTGAGATAGTGGCAGCTGGACCACAAACAGATGCAGGCCCATACAGTGGTAAGTGAGATGACACGAGGTAGGTTGCTGCACATAGGATCATAGGAGGTTACTAGGCCATTGGCTCTAGAGCCTTTTTAAGCCTAGCCATTCATGCCCCAGTTTTCCCTATTTTAATGCCCATGGGCTAGAACAACTTTATTATACAGCTGTGCCGTAGAGCATCTACAAACTGACCCTGTCCATAATGGCCACAGGGCACAAGCAAGTGGTGAGTTTGCAAGTTCCCATCCATTGGTCCAAATAGTGTTTGAATAGATTTAGAGAAGAGCTCTATTTCACATGAATGGGGAGTCTGTTTCAGAGAAGTCCATATGATGGGAAATATTAGACTTTCCACAGGAGACCACAGCTCTGCATGATACCCAGTACCTCAGTGCTAACACAGCAGTGCTGTATCTTTTGTATCTTGCCTGAGAGAGGCTCCCCTACTTTGGGCACACATACCTTAACCACACCATTCTAGAGATCTGAAGTGGCAGTGCCCCCACCCTAACACACACAGCAGCACTACACCATGACTTAACAGCAACTGAAGCCACAGGGTGAGAGGGACATATGATGCTTCCTATGCAGCATGTGGCTGCACACCAGTACCAGAGGGACATATGATGCTTACTGCGCAGTATGTGGTCGCACACCAGCATCAGAGGGACATATGATGCTTACTGTGTAGTATGTGGTCGCACACCAGCATCAGATGGACATATGATACTTATTGTTCAGTATGTGGTCAGACACCAGCATCAGAGGGACATATGATGCTTACTGTGCAGTAGATTGTCAGACACCAGCACCAGAGAGACATATGATGCTTACTGTGTAGTATGTGGACACACACTAGCACCAGAGAGACATATGATGCTTACTGTGCAATATGTGGCCAAACACCAGCCCAGAGGCAGATGTGAAGCTTAGTGTGCAATTTGTGCTCACACACCAGCACCAGAGGCACATATGATGCTTAGTGTGCAGTATGTGGTCACACTCAAGCACCAGAGGTAGATGTGATGCTTACTGTGCAGTATGTGGTCATATACCAGCGCCAGAGGCGCATATGATGCTTACTCTGCAGTATGTGGTCACACCCCAGTACCAGGGGGACATATGATACTTACTATGCAATATGTGGTCACACACCAACACCAAAGGCACATATGATGCTTACTGTGCAGTATGTGGTCACACACCAGCACCAGAGGGACATATGATGCTTACTGTGCAGCATGTGGTCACACAACAGCACTAGAGGGAGATGTGATGCTTATTGTGCAGCCTGTGGTCATACATCAACACCAGAGGTAGATGTGAGTCTTACTGTACAGTATGTGATCACACACCAGCACCAGAGGGACATATACCTACTGTGCAGTATGTGGTCACAAACCAGCACCAGAGAGATGTATGATGCTTACTGTGCAGTACGTGGTCACACACCAGCACCAGAGGGACATATGATGCTTACTGTACAGTATGTGGTTACACACTAGCACCAGAGGGACATATGATGCTTATTGTGCAGTATGTCTTCACACACCAGCATCACAGTCACATATGCTTACTGTGCTGTATGTGTTCACACACCAGCACCAGAGGGAGATATGAGGTTTACTGTGCAGTATGTGGTCACACACCAGCACCAGAGGGACATATGATGTTTACTGTGCAGTATGTGGTCGCACACCAGCACCAGAGGGAGATATGATGCTTATTGTGCAGTATTTGGTCACATACAAACAAGCAAGGCACATAAGATGCCTACTATGCAGTATGTGGTCACACACCAGCGCGAGTGGGAGATATGATGCTTACTGTACAGTATGTGGTCACACACCAGCACCAGAGGTACATATGATGCTTACTGTGCAGTATGTGGTCACACACCTGCATCTCAGGGACATACATTAATGCCACCATACCATGTCTCAAAAGAAAATGAAGCCAAGGGTGAGAGGAACGTATGAAGTTTACAGTATAGCACGTGGTCTGACAACAGCACCAGAGGGACATATGACGCTTAGAGTGTGGCATGTAGTTCCATACCAATACCATAACCACATTTTAAAGGTAAATGAAATCACAAGCTGAGAGGAAAATATGAAGTTTACAGTGTAGCATGGGGTCCCACACCAAGTCACAACAGCAAATGACATGAAAAGAGACATGGAGGAGCTCTCGGATTATGTGACCCAGGCAGGTATGACCCTAGCACTGAGCAGCATCCTACCATTGCCCAGAATGATACCGCAGAACAAGCAGAAAATGATTGACTTCAACAATTGGCTAAGTTTCTGGTGTCATTCTAAGGGGATCCAGTATCTGTCTGCTTGGGATGACATGATTGACAGATCTCAATGCTTTGCCAGAGATGGCCTGTATCTGTCATCCCTAGGTTTCCAGATACTGGCTAAGGCTCTTGCCACCCCTATAGTGCCTGTTTTAGGCAATGTTCCAAAGACCAAATTACCACCTTAACAGCTATAGATAAATGCAATCTGATGGTCATGCTGCTCAATGCTAGAGGTATAAATCTCAAGATGCACTTGCTGAAAGCACTCCTCAAAATGGAGAACATCAACATTTGTGCTGTAACGGAGACCTAGTTTAAAGTAGTAGAAAGCACCCCTGCACTACCAGGCTATAACTCATCCCACACCTTTCGGCCCCAGAACATGGACCGAAGCTCTAAAGGTGGCGGTGTCTCCATATTCATAAAGGATATGCACACTTCCAGACTAGTAGCCCAGCATAATGCATCTGAGATACTTCAGGTACAACTAACAATGGGTAAGATGGCTATTCAGGAAGTAGCCTGCTATAGGTCCCCAACCATGTCCCAAGATGGAATCTATTAGGGTCCAACCCAACACTCTCATACTAGGTGACTGCATCTACCCCTCCATCAACTGGAAAAACTACTCATGGACCAATACACTGGCCCAATTCATCAATTCCAATGCCCTGGACCAGCTCATTCTTACCCGCACTAGAGGAAGCAACATCCTTGACCTAGTTATTACTTACATGGGCAACCATTGCTCTACACCAATAGTCAATTCCTCCCCAGTTAGATTCGACTACAAACTAATCACCATAGTAATCCACATCTCATCAACACCCCCCGCAAAGGTAACCACCATGAAAAACTTCTTCAAAGCTGACTTTGGGGTCCTAAAAACAGAGGTGGCTAACTTCACGGCATATATGTCAATGGAAAATAGATGCATGACTGCTGAAGCATACACCAATGCATTGTATGAACGCATACATAAATACATGGAACTAGCCATACCCAACAAAATCAATATGCTCTCCTCAAAAAAAAAAGGAAGCCAATCTGGTGGTCCCCTGCCATTAATAAACTCTACAACAGAAGGAAGAAACTGTTGCAGAAAAAGGTGAAGTCCCAAGATTGGAAAAACTCCCTTATTAGCCTCAACAAAAAGTTGACATCCCTCATAAAAACATCTAAAGCCAACTATGAAGGCAGACTTGTGGCAGATACTAAAAACAACCACAAAGCCTTCTACAGTTATATCAAGAATCTCCATGGCAATACCCAGGTTTGCTCTAAGTTACTGCACAATGGTGCCTCCTATACTGAGCCAACAGATATTGCCAACATACTGGCCAACAGATTCAGTGCCAACTTTACCCCTCTCTACCCCTAAAGGACCAATCACAATACTAGAGGAATGCCAAGCACCCAGCATTACTGCTGCATAGGTTAAAGCTGCATTGTCCAAGGCCAAGAATACAGCTTCCATGGGACCTGATAATATCCCTCGCTGTGTTCTACATGAACTACAAAGTGAACTGGCACCACATCTGTGTGCCCTGTTCAGTCACATCCTCTCCTCAGGCTTTGTCACTACCGAATGGCGCACTGCTGCAGTCATCCCTCTCTATAAAGGGGGAGCGACTACAGATCCTGGGAATTATCACCCCATTAGCCTGACAAGTCTGATATGTAAGGCTATAGGAGCATCATCATGGACCTAATTAATAAGGATACAGGGAATCTCCAAACTCTAGATCCCATGAAATTTGGTTTTGTGAAAGGTAGACCATGCCTGCTCAACTTGGTAGACTTCTTTGAGTCAGTCACCAGACCGTGGATGAGGGAAAGGCAGTTCATACAGCCTACCTCGATCTGATCAAGGCCTTTGATGCCATTCCCCACTCAGGAATAATTGATAAACTCACCAAACTAGGCATCAACCCCTATATCACTAGGTGGGTTGCAAACTGGCTCACAGATAGAACCCACAGTGTGAAAGTAGCAGACTCCAAGTCAGACTGGCGACCAGCAATGAGTGGAGTCCCACAGGGATTGGTCCTGGGTCCTCTCCTGTTTGGCATCTACTTCTCAGAAGTCCAGGCCAACAAAGAGAGACTCTGGCTGTCCAAGTTCGCAGACGACTGCAAGCTAGGAGCCATTAATAAAAGAGACATTCACTCACCAAGTGATGTAGACATCCTACAGAAAGTCTTCACAGTGACCAATGACTGGTATCGAAACCATGGCCTTAAGCTTAATGCCAACAAATGCGTCATCATCCCCTTTGGGAAAAACTCAGTTCCCACTACTTACCACATCGATGGGAGCCCACTGAGCACTGAAGGCGTTATAAGAAATCTGGGGACACAGGTTGACAGCAACCTCTCCTTCGACCACTACATTGCCACTGTGGTCAGAAAGTCCTTCTGTGTGGCACATCTCATTATCAAGGGTTTTACATCCATGAAGAAAGAGGTCATCATCTCTCTCAATTCTTCCCTCATTAGGCCAGTCATCGAGTATAATGCCTCATTTGACATGTACCTCACTAGGCACATGCAACAGCTGGAAAGGCCACAAAAGTACCTCATGAAGAGGATCGTAGGCCTTAAACACATGTCCTACATGGACAAACTCAAAAAACTCCAGCTATTCTGCCTCATATTATCTACTTAGAGGTGATCTCTGCTTCACTTACAAAGCCATGTCTGACCCAGCTCTGTTAGAAATGCTGCATCTAAAAAATCCCAATCCCTCTGCACCACATTCTCCAGAGACCTCAACCTCATTACCACAATCAACAGAACATGCTGGAGGGACAGGTTCATAACCCAGAGACTGCCCATGCTCTGGAATAGACTTCCCATACATGTCAAGCAGAGCATACATGTCAAGCAGAGCACCTCACTGGCCCTCTATAAGGAAAATCTTGATGAGTGGATGGGAAATAGAAAGTTTACCCCAGGGATCACTCCAGTGGCTCTTCTTGATAGAGGCACTGGGAACTAACATTGGGTGGCACGATGCCAGGGCATTTCTGTGGGCTTGGCTTGTAAAGGCTCCAGAGCCATTAGCCTGGTACGCACCTATGAACCTATGAAGCCACAGACTGAGGGAAACATATGAAGGGTACTGTGTATCATGGGATCTGAAAACTAGGCCATTTCTGTAGCACTCTGATAACACACCCTAAAGTGTGAAAATGCTGGTGGTGACTTATTGGGGCATGTCATCATGGATTCCCCCCAGCACAGCAGGGATTAGGGGGCATGGGATACACTGCCCATGTATTTGCCATAGTAAATCCAGCAAGAGAGGTGAAGGACAACATAGCATTACCTGTTCATATGAAGCAGTGTGTGTGGCAGTGTGTATGAATGATAGAGGTTTGCCTTCCATGAATACTGCATGACTGCATGACATTGCAGACACTTAACTTTTATATTGTGCTGCAGCCATGGGAGTGTATGCAGTGTAGGGACACATTAGGAAGTATTCCTGTGCTACTGTACATACTGTGGCCTGCTGACTGTGGGGTCTGTAGTACTCCCTGTCATGATCCAACATGCAGCAGTGGTTGTTAGATACTTTAGTGTGATTTTCTATCTGTAAATAATGTGACACAGCCTGCTTGAGGTCTATGATGGTTCCTCCTGGTACCCAGTGAGCAGCACTGATTATCAGATGCCATAACGGGCATTTCTATCTGTACATACTGTGATGCAGCGTAGTTAAGGTCTGTGAAGCTCCCTCCTGCTTCCCTGTGAGTCGGATGTCACAGTCTGTTTTTCCATGTCTGCAGTTGCCATGCCTGTTAGACTGCCATCTAACATGCATTGATTCTATGATATTAGCTATGCTTCTTTGGAAAAGGCTCCTCTCTTCCACATCAACTGTAAGTATTAATGTTAAGTTGTCTATCTTGCCTTCGTTTCTTGCTTGTTAGATCGGAGCCAATCCTCGGCTCTGACTCGGCCATCTTCTATAGCTCGAGAGCTGTTTACTGGCTTGAGGCTACCCCTTATCCCATGATGCTTAGCGCTAGCTACCCAGATCTCGTTTGCCGCTTCAGCTGCGAGGTTTGATGTTACTGGCTCAGGCTCATATAAGTTTTATTGAACTGCTTTTTTGTCAGATTAGATGTTTTTCTGGTAGTTTATTGTTTAAAATAATAGTCACTAACTAGTTTGTTTTAGTTTAGAGTGTTTGTAGTTTTTCTGTTTGAACTCGTTTAAATTAGAGAGTTCTCCCCCTCCCCCCCTATTCCTCCTGCAGGTTAGCATTTTAGTTAAACTCTTCCTTCTTTCTTATTGTTAGGTAGCCGTTTAAGTTAGAGGCTTCCTAGTTTAAAAAAAAAAAAAAACTATCTTTATCTGTAGCATACTGTGTGTGTTTTTTGTTTTTTGTGGTAGTGTTCTGGTATTAGTTTTTGCTGTCCGGCCTTTTGGCCAAAACTGATCAGTGTAGTATCTTGTTAGTTGTTGGACATGTCTAAAGAATCCAAGGTGTCTGGATTCAAGAAGTGTGACTCATGCTGTCAGAAAATGTCTCTGACAGATGGGCACACTTCTTGCGTCTATTGCTTAGGTGAAGTGCCCCTGCAGGACTCTTGTTCTATATGCCATGCATTTAGCCCAAGAGTTCTGCAGGAACGCAACAATAAACTTATTTTGAGGGGTCTTCTTAAGCCTCAGGATTCACCGGCCAAGGCTCAACCTGTGAAATCTCCTAAACCGGCCAAATCGTCGGCTCCCAACTCGGAGCCGTCATTGGCCCAAGCCTTACCTACTACTTTGGTTCCGGCTGGAACCAAGGAGACTGCCTCCCCGTTGGCTCCACCAGTACCTTCGGAGCCATCGCGGACCCACAAGAGGCTGAGTTCCCCTTCTCTAGAGTCCATACATTCGGCTCCTCTGTCTCCCCTGTTGCAGAGTGACCGCAGTCACAGATCTTCCCACTTTTCTCGGACCACGAAGTGGAGAGAGTGGTCAGTAGGTTGTTGAAGTCGCAGCCACTTGCCAAAATGTTGTCCAGCCCTCCTCAACAGGTGTCGGCTCCATCCACTTCTATCGATGTTCCTCCTCTGACTCCATTGAGCTTGGAGCCGGAGTGTGTTGGGGTTCGAATCGTGGAACCATCAGCTCCAATAATGATTTCTCCTTCGGTTCCGTTGTCGGCTCCGATTCCCTCGATGGTGCCGTCCATCGAGGGATCTGGGCGCCGAGACTCCCTCGTCGGCTCCGAGGGGGGCAAGGGGCATTGGACCCTTGTCTGACCCCATTCTCCCTCTCGGAGCTTTGGCGCAGGTGAGCTTATCTCCTACATTGGCCTTGGAGCCATCTCCCTCAGTGCAGAGGAGGATTCCGGTTTCCTTGGAACCAGAGCCTTCTCTGCATCGTGGCAGGGACGCCTTCAATGTCATGAGGAGTGTACAGGCCTCTGAGTCAGTTCCACTTTCGACCCCACTGGCTCCTTCCCCTGTAGTGCCTGCATCAACCTCTGTCCCCTCCTCCAGACCCCAAGTATGGGGAACCGGCACTCCAGGGCACCCCATTGGGTGTTTCCTCTTCTTTTGAGGCCTCCCCTGATCATTCAGAGGAACCCCCTCGGAAGAAGAAGTGCAAGAGGAAGCACATTGACTCCCCCGAGTCTGTCACTTCGGATACGGATTTGGATGAATCGGAAGGGTCCCCGAGATCCCCCTCTGAAGATGTTTCCTTTTCGGACATCCTAGAAAATGCTTAAGCAGAGTGGGAACTGGAATACCCTAGCCCCTACCGAGGATGAATCTGTATTCCTGGATGCGTTCGGTTCCCGACCTTCCACCTCCTGGGTTTCTCCGCCTTTCGATCCACTAATGTCAGTAGTGGCTCGAAGGGCTTGGTCAGCCCCGGATACAGTGGAACCAACCCCGAGGAGACCCGGTAAGATTATCACTGCACCCCCTGATAAACAGTTCCGTACTAAGGGTGTTCCCATAGATGCCATGGTGGTAGCAGCAGCCACTAAAAAGGAGTTAGAGGAAACTTCTTCCTCTGTCCATCCTCCTAACAAGGAGTCCAGGACCATGGATAGATATGGGAAGCGAATGTTTGCTTCAGCGGCCTTTTCCATGAGGTCACTGAATTACTTATGCCATTTTACCAGGCTTCAGGGGGATCTCCTGAAAGAGCTCAGAGATGCCCTTCAGGATCCATCAGCTGAAGGGGTTCAAGCTAAAGTGGCTTCTCAGCTGGCGACCCTTAATTCTATAGTCAACTCCTCCATGAGGCTCATTTCCTATGCAGCTGATGGTGCGAGTAGAGCCGCAGGTACAGGCGTGGCCCTCAGGAGACACGCATGGATGCAGCTGTGTAATTTTGCGGGACCCTTTAGAGCGTCATTCACCAACACTCCCTTTGACGGTTCCTTTCTCTTTGGACCACAGGTGAAAGACACTCTCACTAGGTGGGAACAGGAAGGCAAGGCTCTCTCTGTCGTGGGAGTCCATTTTTCCACTCCTTCTAGACCATACCCTAAGGGTCAGAAGAGTGGTAAAATGTGGTTTCGGAAAAACCAGGGAGCTTCGCCTGACACACATAGTGATTTTTCCTCCAGGGGCAGAGGAGGAAACAACAACAACAGACGCTGCCCTCATGGCAGAGGGGGTCTGCAGAACCAGGGCAGCAGAGAATCATTCTCTGACAAGCCCTTCCAGCATCCCTGATGGGTTGCCCGGCTGCCCGCCTCTGGAGGCAGTTGGGGGAAGACTTTCAATGCACCCAAAAGTCTGGCAAAACCTAACGCAAGACAGATGGGTACACTCAATCATATCTAGAGGCTACATAATTCTCTTCTTTCAACCTCCCTTACCGTCAAACAAATCCCTTCCAGATGTTCCACCCAATCTGAGGGCCCAAGCAGCCATAGAAATTACAAGACTGCTAGAAAAAAAAGAGTCATCCAGGAAGTCTCGGCAGACCAACACGGATCCGGAACTTACTCAAGGTTCTTTTTGGTACCAAAAAAGACAGGGGACTGGAGACCAATATTGGATCTCAGCAGACTAAACAAGTCTGTTCAAAGAACAAGGTTTCAGATGGTCATGCTACAGTCCATTCTACCCTTTTTGGGTCAAGACAGTTGGATGTGCTCAATAGATATTCAGGATGTGTACTATCACATCAAAATGGACAGGCGTTCCAGGAGGTTCCTTCGCTTCCGGCTGGGAGCCAGTCATTACCAGTTCAGAGCTCTGCCCTTTGGTCTCACCACAGCCCCCAGGGTGTTCACCAAATGCATGGCAGTGGTCATGGCTCACCTGAGGCGTTGAGGATTCCAGGTGTTTCCATTTCTAGACGACTGGCTCATTTCTGCTACTACCAGGCATCAACTCCTTCAAGCCAGGGACTATACATTTTCAATTTGTGCCCAGCTAGGCATTACTATAAGTTTTGAAAAATCTGCCTTGTTGCCCTGTCAATCTGTTACCTATATAGGAGCAGATTTAGATACAAGAAGTATGTCTGCAAGGCTACCGCCAGACAGGGTGGCCAAAATTCGGCAGCAAGTTCATATCCTCATGCAATGCAAAAGTGTACAGGTCAGGTTGGTCCTTCAAACTCTGGGTTCGATGGCAGCGGAAATTCTTCTGATACCTCTGGCCCGTTTTCACGTGAGAATTCTTCAGTGGTTTCTTTTCACACAGTGGTCCTTTCAACAGCTCCCCATGTCTCACATGATCATGATTACAGAAACATGCAAAGGTTTGCCACAGTGACCACGGATGCATCACTGATAGGGTGGGGGGGCCATTATCAGGGCAGGACAGTCCAAGGCACTTGGCAGCCTCACGAGTACCATCTGCACATAAATGTCTTGGAGATGAGAGCCCTACTCCTAGTGTTGCAAGCCCTTCAGGACTCTCTCCCTTCTGGGACCATTGCAATTCAAATGGACAACATGTCAGTGGTGTGGTACATCAACAAGCAGGGCGGAACCAGATCCTAACCTCTATGTCGAGAAGCACTCAGACTTTGGCAGTGGGCAATTTCCTCCCAACGATTTCTGATTGCGACGCACATCCCTGGGAGGTCCAACGTCATAGTGGACAGGCTCAGCAGAGCTATTCTCATGCCTCATGAGTGGTCTCTGAATCAGGTAGTTGCGGATCTGATCTTCCACAAATGGGGACAGCCTTGCTGCGATCTGTTTGCCACCCCCTTCAACAGCAAATGCAGCAACTACTTCTCCCTTTTACCGCTTCCTGGTCACCCCCCCCCCCCAGAGACGCTCTAGTACACGATTGGCCTCAGGGACTTTGTTATGCCTTCCCTCTGTTCCCTCTTATACCCAAACTCATACAGAAAGCTATTCTGTTGGGTTGCAAAATGATCCTCATTGCCCCCCACTGGCCTCTACAGATATGGTTTCTGTTCCTGCACCGTTACCTCCTCGAGCAGCCCTGGACTCTGGACCCTATTCCAAATCTGCTGATTCATCAATCAGGAGAGCTGCAACAATCTCTCCAAAAACTCCAGCTCACAGCTTGGTTGATCCAATTCCAACCCTAGCCACGCTTCCCAACATTTCCCCGGCCATTCATGAGATTATTGTCTCCTCTCACAAATCCACTACTAGGAAGACTTATGCTAGTAAATGGAAATGTTTCTCTTGTTGGGCAGAGGCTAGGAACATAGATCCCTTTTCAGCCCCAGTTCACGAAATCTTACAGTTCCTTACAGAGCTTTTTCATTCTGGGACTGCTTCTGCTACAATCAGGGTTCAACTAGCGACCATCTATAACTTTCATGTTGGGTTTTCTGATCTAAACATTATGGATCATAAGCTATGTAAAGCCTTTCTCAGAGGGACCACTCTCCTTAGGCCCCCGGTGAGAGATTCCCCTACTCCTTGGGACCTTAATTTGGTACTAACCTCCTTGATTATGTCCCCTTTTGAACTGGCAGCATCCTGCTCCATTAAGTTTCTATCTTGGAAAACTCTCTTTCTGGTAGCTATTACTTCAGCCAGATGTGTCTCTGAACTTCAGGCACTAAGTGTTCATCCTCCGTACTTAGTTTTTCATAAGGACAGGGTTGCTCTGAGGACTAATCCATCCTTCCTTCCGAATGTCTGCTCAGAAAGCAATCTAAACTAATCTGTAGACCTCCGTGTGTTTTTCCCTAAACATACCAACAAGGCAGAATACAAATTACACCTACTGGATGTTCATAAACAATTGCGCTTTTACTTGCATAGAACGAAGGATATAAGAAAATCGGACCAGCTTTTCCTTTCCTATGCTAAGGGCAAACAGGGTCTTCCAGTTTACAAAGTGACCCTGTCCAGGTGGCTGTCTCACATTATTACCTTCATCAATCAACTAAGAAACAAAGAGTTGTCTATCAAACCCAAAGGTCATTCTACTAGGGCCTTGGCCACCTCTGTAGCCTTCCAGTCTAGGTTGCCCATGGACTCTATCTGTGCCACTGCTACATGGGCAAATCCTCATACCTTTATTTCTCATTACAAGTTAGACATGGTCTGCAGGAGTAGAGCTAACTTTGGTTCCACTGTTCTGAAGAGTCTGTTCCAATGAGCCGCCCAGGATCGTAGGTGCTAGGGACGCTGTCCCAACAAGCAAGAAACGAAGGCGAGATAGACAACTTAACATAAAGAAGTTATGTACCTACCATAACGTTCCATGTTAGTTGTCTTCATCTCGCCTTCTTTCTTGCGTCCCCCCCTCCATCCCCATCTCCTATTGGACCGAGAGGAGCTCAGGTTTCACTGGCTGAGTGTTCTCTGGTTTGTTTCCTCTACTGACTTAGAGATTATGACAGGTATGTTTAACCTTTTGCTTGGAGGGGTTTCATTCTATAGCTATGGCTGGAGTTAGCTATTTCAAACGAGATCTGGGTAACTAGCGCTAAGCATCATGGTATAAGGGGTAGCCTTGAGCCAGTAACCAGCTCTCGAGCTATAGAAGATGGCCGAGTCGGAGCCGAGGATCGGAGCCAACAAGCAAGAAAGGAGGCGAGATGAAGACAACTAACATGGAATGTTATGGTAGGTTACATAACTTATTTTTTTACTTGCTAACACAACATTTACCTACTGCAGACTCTTGCCCTCAACCCACACCACATTGGCAGCACTAGTACTTACTCCATGATATTTTAATGAACTGCTTACAAACCTTTACGCAAGGGTCAGATCAGGCAGTGAGCATTGCAGCTGTTTAGCTCTGCAGGCTTCCCCTCTATAACACGTTTTGTACCTCCCAGTCCTTCGTATCCTTGGAGTAGCCTGCTATGTACATTTGCTGTGCAGTGTTTATGTTGGAATTTTGTATGGAACATTATATGACATTTTATATGTAGATATTTGCGTCTCTTCACCTACTGCCTTAAGGCTGCATACTATATCTAGAATCTGTCTTCCAATGATGCCTTTGCCTTCTCTTCTCCACCATTACAGTCATTTAAGGCTGCAACATGGTGATGGCAGCTGTTTTCATGTAGGACTACTTTGGATGTTTCCTATGCTTCTGTGATTCCCACTCAACACATTTACAGCACATTACAGAACCAGCTATTCTATTAATGACATGTTAAAAGCAGTAATACAGTCACACATACGTGCATTGTAAAATAAACTCCAAAAAGGAGAGTTGTAATTATATCATTATCTCTTATTTTTTTAAATGTATTAATTTGTTTATTTTTAGTAAACAAGGTAACAGGTAGACAGACAGATAGACGCATGATTGTACCAGCAAATTTCAAATATTCAAAAGAGTGAACATAAAAAGAGTGAACATTTTGGAGCGAATTTAAAAGAGACACAAACAAATTTTTTTATGTATA